>NW_007253006.1:791877-796582 GCF_000164805.1 Carlito syrichta | reverse complement strand
CCCTTATCAACAAGGGTGCCTGAACGATGCATATTTGTAAACCTAACCCTTAACTGTACCTCACAATTTTAAAATAAAAAATATGTTTAAAATGAAAAAAAAAAGAGAGAAAGATGTTAATATTTCCTAGTTTCTAGGGGGAAAAAGAACTTGAAGTTAAATTGTAAAGTGGAGAATATGGTAAGACAAAATAAGTGATGTGTAAATAATGGGATTCTCCAGAGATAGACACTTGTTTAATATCTGCATAAATAATTCAAAAGAGAATTTTATTTAGAAACTTCATAAGTTCCCAAGCTTCCAGCTGTTGCGGAAGGCCAAATCAGTAGCTAGAAAAGTCTCAGATGAGCTGGGGTATACACTAGGAAAAAAAAAAAAAATTAAAAGGTACTAGTGAGCGCTATGGTTCAAATATTTGTGACTCCTAAGATTCATACATTAAAATCTTAAGGCTCAAGGTGATAGTTTTAGGAGGTGAGCCCTCTGGTAGGTAATTAGATCATGAGTCCTCATGAATGGGATTAGTGCCTTTATAAAAGAGGCCCCTTGCACCTTCCACCATGGGAGGAGACAGTGGGAGGTCAGTAGTCTACAACCAGTCAGAAGTCTGCAACCAGTAAGAAGGCAACCAGCAGAACCCAATCATGTTGGCACCTTGAACTTGGACTTCTAGCTTCCAGAACTGTGAGAAATAAATTTCTGTTGTTTATATGCCACTCATTTTATGGTATTTTGTTATGGCAGCCAGGATGGACAAAGATAGTATGTTTCAGGAAAAAATGCTAAATGCATTCATTCGTGCACTCATTCATTCATTTATACATTGAACAGAAACTTACTGAGCTCATACTATATGTTAGCTCCTTTACCAAATGCTAGGGATGGGATAGGAAACAAGATATGGTCTTGTTTTATGGTCTTGGTAATAGAAGTGTCATAGGCTCTTCCTTAAATTCATCAGTCCAATCCGCAATAGCAACAAAACCACTGACAAAATTTAGAGCAATATTTGGGACTATTCTGGAAATAAAGTGGAGGTTTTGAATCAGTTCCAACATGGAAGAGGACATTATGAGAGTAAGACCACATGAAGACTTACTTTATAGTAAACTCAGAAAAGTTCCGAAGAAAACAAAGGAAAATATAGTGAATTTTTATGAAGAGGCAATTAAAAATATACTAGCAGTCTCGAGGCTGAGGGGTATATGATCGAAGTTTATAAAATCTCAAAGAGAATGAATTAAATAACATATAATGGTTAAAAAGCAGATGCTCTGGCGCCAGATTGTCTGGATTTAAATGTTGACTCTGTGGCTTTCTAGCTGTGTGACCTTGGGCAAATTACTCAACCCATCTGTATTTCTGTTTCCTCATCTTTAAATTAAAGTTAATAAAAAGTACCTACTTATAGCATTGATGTGGGTTTGAAGATTTAAATGAATTAATCCATGTAAATCACCACAGTGCTTGGCACAGAGCAAAACACTCAATAAATGTTATCTATTATTATTTCCCCCCCAAATTTCAGGTCTTCGGAACTGGTTCAGTTAATATTTAATTGTAAAGATAAATAAGGTATATTATGGCACACTTGGTCATCGAAAGGAACTTTTTAAATGCAGAAATGGTACAGCCGCAACCTACTAGGAGATGCTGAGAAGGTGAGATTTATTCCTTAGTATTAGATCTAAAGTCCTAAGGGGGCTTACTAATGCTTAGTGTGCATGTTTACCTTTTAACTTTGCAGCTCATGGCACACCTCAATAACACAGTCAGACACAGCCTCATGGGGTTGAGGAACTGTGGTGCTGACAACATTTCCTAATGATAAAATATAATTTGCTCAGTTTAGCGAAGGGGAAAATGTGAACAGTCTTTGATATAGCAATGTATAATAATAACAGGTTATCCATAACAGAGGAGGGCATTGCTGGAGACCCATGGCCAGCGAATTAGTTTTGTGCTTGTCATTTTCATAAAGAAAATACTTTTATGTCCGTGGACCACACACTTTGGCCTAGTCAGAAGCCTCTTCTAACAAAGCAGTAGATATTTGTGAGGTCACAAGTGAGGGAATCAGTTGAGGGGGAGAAAAAGCTGACTGCCTGGAAAAAGGAATCTACCTGCCTAAGTGGAGACAGGGAGTGTATTCATTCCCCTAATCAGTCAGTCACTTCTGTGTGGTCAGTAGGGATCAGGGTGAACTTTGAGTCTAAGATCAAGTCCTGAGATCAAGCATGACTTTGGTCACACCATCTCCATCGGCTGGGCCTCAAATTGCCTTACAGGTGAAAACAAAAAGTCAATATTAAAAACAAAACGCAACCATCAACAACAAAACCTTTCTTTAAATGAAAATTTTCTCCGGAATCTCATGAGTAAAACCGGTACTATATCTACTTCTATCTATCCATATCTATATCTACATCTACCAAGTGTGGAGTACTGAGGGACAAGAGTGTGGTCTCAGAGTTCCACCAGCTTAGCTCTGCTCCCACTTCACTTGCTCTCACTTGCATTGGTGTCCTTTCTCCTTGTAGGTCATCCTAACACAGTCTAAGTATCCCTAACCTAGATACTTTCTAAAGTCCCTTTCAGATCTAGCAGGCTGTGGTTCTGGTGCCTTTGGCATCAAGGTGACCTCAAATGAAATGTGCAATTATAAGTTCTAGAACAGCACCGTTCAACAGAAATATGTAAATTACATAAGTCATTAGCAATTTTCTAATAGCCATGCTCCAAGTAAAAAGAAACAGGTGAAATTAATTTTAATAACATTCTATTTAACCCAACATGTCTAAAATATAAGCCATTCAACATGTGATCAATATAAAAATAACTGAGATATTTTACATTTTTATATGGTTTTCAAAATCCAATCTGCATTTTAAATTTACAGCACTTCTCAGTTCAGACTAGCCACATTTCAAGTGTTTAATAGACACATGTGGAAAATGTCACTGTACTTAAAAATGCAGACAGAGAGATTTAAATGGCTCAGAGCCATTTCCTGAGTCACAAATGCACCTTCCTATGAATTTAGTGAGGAAAAACCTGTGTCCAAACTCATGGATAGTAAGATGAGCACATGGTCCCGCTTCTGTTTCCATCACTGCAGTGGCCACTGTCTTAGTCTGTTTGTGCTGCTATAACAAAATACCTGAGACTAGGGAGTTTGTGAAGAACAGAAATGTACTGCTCACAGTTCTGAAGACAGGGCAATCCAAGATCAAGGTGCTGGTAGTTTCCGTGTCTGATGAGGTTCCAGTCTCTGCTTCTAGGATAGCACCTTGTTGCTGTGTCTTTCAGAGAAGATGAACCTTATGTCCCCATATGGAAATGGAAGGGAATACTCTCTCATGTCCTTTTGTAATGACCCTAATCCCATCTGTGAGAGTTCTGCCCTCATGACTTGATCACCTCCTAAAGGCCCCACCTCTTCATACTATCACATTAGTGATTAAGTTTCAACGTGTGACTTTGGGGAGTCACATTCGGATTATGGTAGCCCCTTCTTTCAGGAAACCCTTCTCATCAGCACTTCCCAGGCTTGAAGAGTTTTACAGGATGTTTCACCAGGCTGGTCTCAATGACTTCAAATGCTTACCATTCATTTCTCTATTCCTCAGCTTATTCCCCACTTCTTGATTATTTAATATCATCTTTATCATAAGATTTATTATTTCTAAGTTTTCTCTAAGACTTTTTCTGCCTTAATTCTTGTACCTCCAGAAATCCGCCTTGACTTTGAAAATTGTTTTGAAGACCCTACCTTCTGCCATCATCCCATATACTTAATAATTTAAGTGCACAAAAAGAAGTACTTTAATTAATACCTTTGTTTAGCGCTATCCATGTTATATTGTATATGTTGGCCTAAGCTATCTTCATCTTTTGGCTTCAACACATAGCACTTTGCAATGAAAGAGACAATCGATATTTTTCTTATGATGTTTGTGGGGAAAAGATATGGCTCAATACAATCATGTTACAACATCCAAACACAGCAAAGATGTTTCATTGTTTCTTTGGGACTAAAATGGAATATTAAGGCTTTACTACGAGTTATTTGTAAACAGATCAGGTTCATGGCTGTTGGCTGACTAGTATTACAAATTTAAATCTAAGGGCAGTGTTTCAGATAGTATGTTCACACATATGATTCAAAGACAATGAAACAAAACCACCTCTTCTTGTTCAAAAGAAGATTAGAAGAGTAGTGAATGGAAAAAATTCCATCTACATTCTGATTTTTTTTCTACCACTCTATGACTTCAATATAAGCTTAGAAGTGCTTAATTTTTAAAAAAGCATCTTTGTTTATGTTAATAATCTGGTAATTTTTCAATGTTTCAGGTTTGATAATAAGAAATTCTGCCATCTTTCCCAAATTTTCAGCCTGGATGACTTCAATTCTTAGTCAATTAAATCATAATAATCTACTAGTTTCAAGCTATAATTTAAAAAAATTTTCATTAAAAGAGTTGCATTTCTTTTTGAAATTGTTTTTCATATTTGGGCCTTATGGAAAAAGCTGCTAAGAACTCTTCTGCAATTATTTAAACCTATACTTTGTTTGGACTTAGATTTGGGCTTAGACACTGAGGACTTAGCAATGAATTCATAAGTACTTTTAAATAAAGGCACCTCCTTTCCTGAAGCAAACACAATATATTTTTCCTGAATGCCTTTTATCAGCAGATGA
>NW_007253006.1:790732-791857 GCF_000164805.1 Carlito syrichta | reverse complement strand
CCCCCCCCCCCCCCCCCCCCCCAGCAATTGCACAAGTCCTTTCCTCTTTTTCTTCTGGGCTGGGGTATTACCATTTTACAGGAAAAGAAATGAACACAGTGACTGGATAAACAGAAACAACAGATAGAGTCATAATCAGGACTTAGACCCCTCAAAATATGAGTTAATGATTTTTTCCCCCAATAATTATCTTTTGGGAGAGGCAAGCTTGCAGCCTTTCAGCTCCAAATAGTTTTAGAATAGAACCTCTAGGAAGTTTTTTTCTGATTTCTATGGAAATTATGTAGAGCCCAAGTTTCCTGGCCATGACCTGATGATTCTCAAGTGTTTACGAAACAAATGACACACCCCAAGCACTCAGTTACTATCAAGAGGGCGAATTTGTGTATGTTGGCGTGTGGGTGAACAAGTGGATACACAAAATTCGTTCCTGTATAAGATGATTGGATACATGTGATGCATGTTGAAACACTGGTGTGAAAAGCTGGGTTGTGTGTGTCTGCATATAAGTGGAGTTACCCAGGGGTATTTCTCTAAGCGGTTCATAGAGCACAGCTGGCCCTTTAGCTACGGTTTGGCACCTCCTGATTTCAGATCTGCACTTAAATGAATATGTTCCTGCTACTTAGCATACTATTAGACCTTGAGTCTGAAGTAGGCCTCCAAACGTCTCCAATCAGGTAAAGGAGAAAAATCTTAGCCATTCTATGGTCTGGTAATTACTCCATTGTAATTATTTCACTGTATTGCCCTTCCTCTCTGAGACAGAAGGGAGAAAAGAAAAACTGATTGTTCTTCAGGCTTCTTTGATGCAGACTCTCCACGTTCAACTGGGCTTGTTCACCTCCACTCCTTTTTGTATCCCGGGGCAACTTTCCTGCAGTTTCCCTGATACTTTCCCAACGAGGCGTTTTGCCCTGCCTCCACTCTCCTCCCCCTGCGCCAGCGACCTCCTGGCTGGCGAAAGTCAGGGGACCAGGGAGGGGCGGCGTCGCCTCTTCGACGCTCCTTCTGCCCCATTCAATCCCACTATTTACACTCTACTCTGGCTCTCATCCTCCATTTGTGGCTGTTCCCAGAAGTGCCTGGTTGGCCTTTCTCGGCTCTCCAGGGGCTACGCGGGAC
>NW_007253006.1:789299-790640 GCF_000164805.1 Carlito syrichta | reverse complement strand
CAACGGGTAGCGGCACGCAGGGGCCAGACACCGGGGGCGTGGCAGGCGCGCTGCGGGCCCCGGGACACTCGGCCCAAAGGGTCGGCGCCGGCACCCCCGCTCAGGGCGCGCCCCCTGGTCACGTCTGGCGTTGACTCAGGCCTCCTCCTCCGAGCAGCCCTCTGACGCACAGCCTTCGCGCTCGGAGCCGAGCCCCGCGGGCCCGGCGGGGGCGTGACCGGGGCGCGGAAGTGGGTGAACAGGAGGGCGGTGCGTTGCGGCCGTGCTGGGTAGCTGTAGGGCAGCCAGAGGGGCAGCGACATCTGCGGGCGGGCGGTCGCTTCCGGGGATCCGGGGCCAAGAGGGGACTGCCTGGAGGACGTGGGTCCCGGCTGGCAGGCTCTCGGTGACTGGTGATGGCCAGCCACACCGCTAGCTGCGCCTGAGCCCAGGCTCTGAGCGGGTGGCCCGGGGCCGCCGGTCGGAGAAGCGCGGTCTTCAGTTGGCCGCGCTCGCGTTTGTCCCACTGCGGGAGTCTCAGCGACGCCCGGGAATCTTGGGTTAGGGTTTGTCAAGTCCCTTTAAGCGAATCGGAGAACCCGGCTTTCCCATTACGGACGGTGACTGTTCGCTGTGTCTCGCCTTTAGAAAGTTACTCCGACACTTTTGACCATTCGTCCAGAGGAAGAAATATAAAGAGACACTCGGCCTTTCCACGGTGAGGGGATGTTGGAGGATCCCGTCGAGTGGGAAGAGCCAGTTTCAGTGGAGCGGCGAGTCCAGCTCATTGACAATTCAGTCCCAGAAAGGGTTAACTGCATCCTGGCCGTTCGGTTTACATGTAAATAGAGAGCAGCTGCTCCGCGCGGGCCCCGGCTGGCTCTTTTAAGTTTTTGATTGGTTGCCAATGACATCACCGCCCGTGTTATAACACAGCGGACCCAGAGCCGCGTCGGATGAACCCTCCTTAAAGAGACGAGGCCACGCCTTCGGCCCCGCCCCCTAGGCCTCCCATTGGTCGTAGGTCCCTGTGAGGCAGCGGTCGACTTTCTCCGTATTTTTATTGGTCTAATGTACCGTCGGTCGGCGACCGGCCCGCCCCTTCAGAACCTTACATTTACAGTGTAGCCAAAGAGAAAGTAACTATGTTGCTGCTCGAGATCAATGAAGCCAAGTGAATGGGGGCTGCATGTGCGAGTCCGCAGCTGAAGCGCAGCGCCGGATGGTGGAGGGCTACACTTATTTATGAAGTAAGTGAAAGTCATCGCGGCTACTCCTAAGAACCTGGGACTGGAGGTGGAGGAGTGTGAGGCGGTGCTTGTATGAGTGTGAGTGGTTTGTGTGTGTGTGTGTGTGTGTGTG
>NW_007253006.1:722555-789279 GCF_000164805.1 Carlito syrichta | reverse complement strand
GAGAGAGAGAGAGAGAGAGAGAGAGAGAGAGAGAGAGATACAATGCTGTCGGAGGAGCCACAGCAGGTAACGTTGTAAGGCTCTAGCTGTTGGCTCCCCCCAGCTCTGTGCGTTTACTCTCTGCAGTCTACTTAGACTAGGGGAGAAGAGAAAATGAGGTTTGTTGGGATGCTTTGCGGCAGTTTTAAATGCTTGGGGCTTATTCGTGCGATGAGTGACGGGGAGAGGGGATGCTAAGCGCCCCAGGAGTGGGGAAGGAGCATTCTCTGGCCACTGAATGTTCTCTCCAGCCCCCGCCTGGTGGTGGAAGGGCGACTAGTGAGGGAGGGGGGGATAGCTCAGTGTTTCTCTGGAAGGGTTCCTGGGCTAGACTGGATGGTTTCACGGGCAGTATATACGGCCGACCCTTTCTGCTGCAGGGATGCAGATCTCTCTGTACACCCCGTGTGTGTGCGCGTGTGTGAGAGGGAGCCGCGCACGCCGTGTGGAGTGAGGGTCCCAGCGTGTGTCTCTGGGAACACGCTCCTGCGTCCCTCTCAAAAGAAATGGGCTGTTGATCCTGGATATGCCCACCAGGTAACACAATAGCGAAGACTCACCGCTTGGTCCAGCTGGGAAACAGTTATAGCTTCTGGAATAGTACTCCCCAAAAAAAAAAAAAAAAAAAAAAAATACTACGCAAGGAAGGGAGGGGATTGGATCCTTCGCTCCCATCCAAAGGTGGGTGAGAGAAACCCGAGCCGGTGGGGATCTGCGGACGTGATGGGTGAGTGCCCCGTGTGTGTGCGCTTGTGTGTGGATTCATGAGTTTGTGTCAAAGAATGTTGACGGTCGTGTGTAGACGGGTGATAGATGCCATTTTTTCAGACTGCTCGTAAAGTTAGTTTAGGTGAGCGGCTCTCGCTTGGGTTTGGTTTCTTTGCTGTCTGCATGTCGAATAAAAGAAGAGTTAAAAGGCCAGGATGCAGAGTGCCCTGTGCATACAGGAGCCATCCCTTTGCAGACGCCCGTGCAGGAGAGAGAGATAGATCCACTGCCTCCTTGAACAGGGGCAGCTAATTGGGAAGTCCTCTATCAAATCCATACTCTTGAAGGGGGGATATCTGTACCGGGTGGGAAATATTATACAAAGTGGCTGCCTCCCATTAAGAGTGGCTCTGGCAGGCATATTCTGGGCCAGTTGCAGAGACAAAGCCAGAAGGAGAGCCCAAGTGGTCCTTTTCTTAGAGTTAGGAGTGAGGAATGAGGCAAGCAGGGAGCAAGGGGTGAGATAGGTCTGCCAGGGGTGATGGAACCGCCAGGGGTGTTGGGTCTGCCAGGGCTGAGGTTTTCAGATCTGACTCCTTGCTTGAGAATTCGTTTTAGGAGACTGGTTTGTAATGAAAAGGGGAAATGCAGATTAATTTATAAGAGGCTAATGGAAAACATGTGAGGCTTTGATATGGCTTTGTTGTGATTTTCAAAGGAACCCAATAGAATGGAAGGCAAGAATAGCTCCCTAGTTAAAGAGATTTCACTTGGGGGGAATACTTTCATTCTCATATACAGAAACTTGACATCCGCCCTGATGTATATTTAGCTGTTGTATATTTTTGTGAACCATACCAACGCTCTTCGTCATCTCTTTGCCTTGCAGTAGGTGAAGCAATTAAATGATAAGGGTAGACAGCTGGGTGTTTTTCAGATGTTTGCAGTAGTATACTTCTGGCCAGGAGATGAAGTCCAGAATAGATGTCTCTTATGAGCCTTCCTTTTTGTCTTCAGCTTTTCTAATTCGTTGTGCTCTTACCTTCTCTAAGGCTGATCTGTTATGTAGGAAAGGTTGTTCATTAACATTTACAACATTAAGTCTAAATTTAACCTGAGCTATAGCAACCAAATAGATGGGGGTCCTCTATTTGCATCCTCTTTGAATACAAAAGATGAGTTTCAAGCTTTAATAGTGGCACAGTAAAGGGCACTTAAGACAACTCTGCTTGGAGGGGTGCAAAGGCCTTTCCTAGGGATTGGATGAGACTGCCTTTTGTGTCACATGACTTTATTCTTTCTTCCCCCCTCCCCTTCTTTACAGACTGTCTTGAGTTCTTCTTGAATTGCCAGTTTTCAGCCTCCTCATGCCTCCATCTCCTTTAGACGACAGGGTAGTAGTGGCACTATCTAGGCCCGTCCGACCTCAGGATCTCAACCTTTGTTTAGACTCTAGCTACCTTGGCCCTGCCACCCCAGGCAGTAACAGCCACCCTCCTGTCATCGCCACCACCGTTGTGTCCCTCAAGGCTGCGAATCTGACGTATATGCCCTCATCCAGCGGCTCTGCCCGCTCCCTGAATTGTGGATGCAGCAGTGCCAGCTGCTGTACTGTGGCAACCTACGACAAGGACAATCAGGCCCAAACCCAAGCCATTGCCGCCGGCACTGCCACCACCGCCATCGGAACCTCCACCACCTGCCCTGCTAACCAGATGGTCAACAATAATGAGAATACAGGCTCTTTAAGTCCATCAGGTGGGATAGGCAGCCCCGTGTCAGGGACCCCTAAGCAGCTAGCCAGCATCAAAATCATCTACCCCAATGACTTGGCAAAGAAGATGACCAAATGCAGCAAGAGTCACCTGCCAAGCCAGGGCCCTGTCATCATTGACTGCAGGCCCTTCATGGAGTACAACAAAAGCCACATCCAAGGAGCTGTCCACATTAACTGTGCCGATAAGATCAGCCGGCGGAGACTGCAGCAGGGCAAGATCACTGTCTTAGACTTGATTTCCTGTAGGGAAGGCAAGGACTCTTTCAAGAGGATCTTTTCCAAAGAAATTATAGTTTATGATGAGAATACCAATGAGCCAAGCCGAGTGATGCCCTCCCAGCCACTTCACATAGTCCTCGAATCCTTGAAGAGAGAAGGCAAAGAACCTCTGGTGTTGAAAGGTAATGTCCTTGCTCCCTTCCCAAGCATGGTCCTGATTAGTCTGATTCACTTTGAGTTTTCTTTCAGAAGTGACAGCATTCTCCTTAACCTGGCTACAAGAGACCAGAATAGACTTTCTTCTCGTCTTCCCTTCCATGCCCTTTCTTTATTATTTTGGCTTAGTAAGAAAAACCCAGCAGCATTGAACTGGAAGCCAGAAGATCTGGGTTCTAGCATCGATTTGGCTTCTAATTTGCATTGTGCAAGTCATTTCACCTCACTGAGACTGTTTTCTCATTTTTCTAAAAAGGGGCTTTATAGCATCAGATGGTGTCTCAAGTCATGCCTGGTCTGGTAGTTCTCTATTCTAATCAAAACTAGCTGGAAAGTTACTGTCTCTTAGACTTAACCAATGTTGATGGAACCAAGGAAGCAGCAACTCTGGCGAATTGCAAGTAAACCTACAGGTACCAGTTCTTTCTCTTTCTCATCTCTCTGACCAGCTTGGCTTTTACATGGTTTCTAAAGTGACCTTCAAGAGAGGCAGATCTCCTTTTTCTGAGACCCCAAAATGGAAAGTATAAGTTCACCAAATACGTCCATTCCCCTGCCAAAGCTCCAAAGGGACAGAGACATTTTTATGGATACTTCCCAAGCCATTCTAGCCTCACCTGATGACTTTTGGCATTGTGGCTCCTCCCAACATGGAGTAATGGGCCAGTTGCCCTATTATACTGCATGCCGAATAGCTCTGAGGTTAGTGGAACTGGGCCCCAGCAGGAGGAATTATTGACCCACTCTTCTTTGAGCACCTTCCATACAGTGTTATCTAATTTCCCAGGGGAGTCCTCATCTTGCACCTCTTTGCCCTCTGATACTGTCCTTTGGGACACTACACATCACTCTCTTCAGTGTCTTCTGTCTGATGGTGGTAAGAGAGATATAGACATCTTTCTTTTCTTGTCTTCTGAGCCAAGGTACAGGTACACAGTTTCTGGGTCACACCTCCAGTTGGTCTCCTGTAGTGTGTTGACCAAAGGTGTTGCTGTGTTCCTTTGAACACATTGCATGTTAAAATTTTAATAGGTTCGTGACCCGCCTGGGCAGCGAGACTTCATCTCTACAATAAATAAAAAAATCAGCTGGGTATGGTAGTGCATGCCTGTAATTCCGGCTACTCTGAAGGCTGAGGCAGAAGGATTGCCAGAGCCCAGCAGGTCGAGGCTGCGATGGCCGGGAGTGGCCACTTCACTCCAGTCTGGGCAACAGAGTGAGACTCCAACTCAAAAAAAAAAAAAAAGAAAAATTTTAATAGGCTATTTGGGTGAGCATGTTAGTTATTTTGTCTTTGTGGGACAACTCTGCCATTCTCCTCCTTGTCTTCGCAGTGATGCGTTCTGCCTTTTATTATGCAGTGTTCTTGGAAATATGGTTTTGAAATCCTTTTATATAATCCCTTCTTCCCACCCTTCACTCCCCTCCTCAAACTTTCTCTTACTCTCTCAACTATCACAAAAGGTCCATCTTTCCTTAGGGTTGGTGGGCTCTGGTGGGAAGGAGAATGTCATAGAATTACCTGCAGTAGTTCTAGAAGCTCCCGGGCATTTATTCTTGGTGGTGGTGGTGAGTTTTCTTCAGATCATAAATATGTTCAGATTTCCTCTGTGTATCACAATGTTTTATTGTTTCTGTATTCTTGTTTGGTAGACTTTAAGTGATTCCCAACAGATTTACCCTCCTACTGTTCTCCTACCATGATCTTGGCTTGCCTCATCTTTTTCAGATTAGAAAATCTCATCTACAAATTTCCCATTTGTAATAGTTTTTCTTGGGGAGCAAAGAGGACGGTAGCCTATGGTCTTGATAGTGTCTTTTTTTTCATGTAAACGGATGTTCTTGATGAAAAGCAAGCCTTTAGTGTCTGTATGATCTAAGGATAGGTTTCAAACAGCACAAATCAAGATGACTGTGGACTTGAACATGGGGATGATTAAGAGGAGTTTTAGATCCTACCTTCTATTTTGCAGTGAGTGCTGTTGTATATAAGGGTGACCAGTCAATTGCTGAGAAGTAGATCTCCTGAGTACTACTGATGAAAGTGGGGTTCCTCTCCCCCTTTCCTGTGGATGTAGCTGGGATTCCAGGCAGCCTGGGCTTGTTCCTCAGTGTCAGAGAGTAAGATTGCCTCAATGGGGCGGGGCCGGACACACTGCTGACCTCACCACTGGGCGCCCCAGGCGGCCACTGTGAGGGCTCGTCATTTCGGGTTGGTGAGACACCGCAGCGGTCGACTTGGAAGACGCTCTGGTGGTAGAGGTTAGATTATTTGTAGTTTTTTGGGCCTTTTTTTCAAATATCTGGGAATTGGGTTGAAAAATACATAGTTCAGAAGCAAAAGTTTCTGTAAACTACTTCATTTATTATTATCATTGTTATTTTGGTATCTTTTGGGAGAGTGGCCTAAAACAGGGATCAAGTGAGAAAGAAGGAAAAGGGATGGGTCGATATTAGAATGCCCTTCATTATCCTTTCATCTGGGTAAGTCAGAGGTTAATACATAGCACACTGAGGTGAAGGATAGGGTGGGCATTCCCTAAAGGCATGGTCAGCAACTTCTCCCAGGTTCTTGAGTGGGTCAAGCAGACCATTCTGGTCTGGCCTCTCTTCTGAGTTTTATTTTAGTAAATCCCTCCCTTGGAAATAAGATCGCTTTTCAGGAAGAGTGGTGGTGGTACCATTTTGGAATGAGTAATTTTTGCAGTGAAGATGAGGTGTAGGAGGGTAGTGAGAATATGAAGTAGAAAGTCCTAAGGCCTTGTTAATTTATTTTCAGAGATTTCAGTAAAGTCTTGGATAATTTATGACTGACCCATCTGATTCTTTGGTTTATGTTTGTAAACACTGGTTGCTACCCTCCCTGCCCAAGTTCTATGCCCCCCTGTTTCAATGCCACACTCTCCATTTTTGGCACTGCCTGTCAAGTCGAGCGGCTGCTTGGTTGCCATTTTAGTAATGCTGTGTCAGGTTGGGAAGAAACTGATCAGAGGCACAGAAGCCCCTGGGATTAAGTTACTGTTCTAATTTACAGTGCCCTCCCTGTTATGACCTGGGTCAGAACCCATGTTTTATTCTCATCTTCTGTAGAATAAATGGCATCAGACCTGTGCTTCTCTTCAAACTGGTGAAAAGGATCCAAATGAATGAATATTTAGGGATTTGTGAGTCTCTAAAAGAGTTACAATCTGTTTTACCCAAAGTTGATTGTAAATCAACTGAAACTTGATTTCCAGCCAAACTAATAAGAAGATGAGATAATTCTGGACCATCCGTAATGAGAGATCCCATTTTTGCTACAGTGTTTATAAGGTTTGCTTTCTTTTCAGTGAAACTGAGTTCTGGGAAATAATTTGTCCTTTATCTATGTAAGAAAGAATAGTCTTCTGCTATTTCTTCCTTAAAGACAGCATATGCCTTCAAAAATTATGTTAGAAAAATTTTCAAACATTTAGAAAAAAAGAAAAGTATATAATGAACAACCATATGCCTCTCAACTTGATTAAACAATTACATTTTTTTCTATTTGCATTCTCATTCTTTTTTGCTGAAAGATTTTAAAATATAGACAACATTTTAGTGAATTTAAGTATGTTTAATGTGTAAACATGATGTTTTTAATTTAACAAAGCTGGGAATGCAATATAGTATGAACATTCTCACTCCTAAGTACTTCAGTGGTGTGTACCCATTTTTGAGTGTTTCTCTAACTTAGAATCCCACTGTGACCGACTGGCTGTCAGGTCTAAGGAGAAGCTTCCCTCCCTTGGAGTAGGAGGGCTCCAGATGCTTCCTTGTGGTCTGTATCTCCCCCTTGCTCACAGGTATGTCAGGCCCATGCCTGTACTTGTTCTGTGGTGTTATAAAACCAAGATTGGCTGACTGCTACCATCTTTGACAAGGCCTGCTCTGTACCAGAGACATTTACTGGGGGGACAAGGGAAGAAGAGTGATATAGCTTGGGAGGCTGATATATAGGGAGGATTCTCTCAAATAGGGAGTTAGACTTTTATACTTTTAGTTAGACTAAAACTTGCCTTCATAACTCCTGAGAAATGAGCACCATAGATTGCACATTCTCCTCTAGTCAAAAGGTTTCTGAGATATACACTTGTAGGCAATACAGCATTTCATTACAAAGTAGATGGCTCGGCTCAGAAATCAGAGACCCTACAAAAATATTCTTTCTGTCCCTGCTTTTGTTTATTTTTTGGGGGGGGGGGGCAGAATTCTCTCCCTGTTTCTTGGAGATGTTATGGTGATTTTTCTTTAAGATATGTAAAATAAACACATATCTACAGTCATAGACTTGCTATTGTTTTTCTGAGCCTCTAGTTAACAACATCCAAGGCTAAATTTCAAACATGGACCTAATAGCAAATGGTGGAGAAATTAAAGCAGAATTTTGCATCTAGTCAGCCTAAATTCTAGTCTTGGTTCTCCCCTTACTAGCTCTGTGTCCTTGGGCAAGTAGTGCCTGAGTTTCCTTATTAACAGAAAGAGGATATAACAATAGCTTTTTCATGGTATTGGTTTAGGAAATTAATATGTATAAAGTGTTCAGAACTCTTCTCATACATGATAAGCACTCTATAAATGTAGTTTAGTGTTATTATGACTGTTGGTTGAACATAAATAATAGTGCCAGTAAAAAGGCAGTTTTGGCTTCCCTTCCAAAGCAGTACAAATAACAAGCTAGGTATAGTGAAGTGTGTGTCTGTGTGTTGCTATGGCCTAAAAATAACTCAGTGACTGTTACCCACTTTAAGTAGTATACAGTTGGAGTGCCAAGTAATTGCAAAACCATTTTGGGTCAAGAGGCCAGAGTAATCTGGACATATCTTAGACTTATTTATTTGTAGGGAAATGTGTAAAAAAGGGATGCTAAATCTGTCCAACTAATGTCCCATAATGAAATAATACAAGTTTAAGACTTTTAAGCTTTGCTTTATTCTGGCCTCTCATTATCTCATCAGGCTGACTTATTTTTGGAATAAGGATTGTCGTCTGACTATAAAAGGGTAGATGGAAGGAGGCGGAGCAGGTTCCCAAAGCCTTAGGTTGTGTTGGAATGGAGGGTGAAGGAAAAAGAAGAAAAGGAGTCGAATGACTTTCTTCTTTCAGGGAGTCCTGAAACTTTTTGCTGCACAGTTGCCTGTCTTCTCTGAGTTTTTGGGTGCACACTCCTGCTTTCTAATGAAAATGTACGTGAGAAGATGAAAGAATTGTGCTCTCTTGCCCCTTCCTATCCCTGTCCTATCTGTTCTTCATACACTATGTGCTCAACAGAGCAAAGTTTAGCTCACTTACACCTGGGTTCAAATCTAGGCAATTCTACTGACAACTGTGTGTCCTTAGGCAATTCAGGGGACCTCTCAGAGGTGACATTTTCTCTGTGATAGAATAGAGATGATTCCAATATCACAGGATAAAATGAGATAATGTCAATCAGGTGCCTGGCACATAGACGACTCTTAGTAAATCGGGCCCCTGGACCTGCTCCCCTACTCTCATGTCCTGATTTCAGAACCTGTTACATTAAGAGGGTGATGGGGGAATGGCAAGTTGTTTTAAGCATAGCACTGTGGGAGCATGTTAAATATGAACACTTTTATCCTTACCAATTCACATCAGTTAGGTTAATCATCCAGCTCATCAAGGACAAGTTCAAGTAATATCTCTACTGGCAGTAGTAAATGATAATTTTAGATTAGAAAAAAACAAAACAAGAGGAAGGAAATGAAATAGTTAAAGCAGTTTGCCTAATTCTATTTTCAAAATATATGTGTGTAGGAGAAAGGAGAAGGGACAATGGTGAATATGTATAATTTTCTACTTGGTCCTTTAGCCAATCCCATCTGTAGAGTTGCCCAAAATCACAGGAGCAGAAAAACTCTGCCACTGACTTCTGGTGCATACACCCTCTGGGGCTGGGTGGGAGACTTTGGCCAGTAGCTGATCCTAATTCTTTAGACCTTGTGTTGTAAGCAGCCAGGGTTTCCATGCTCCAGCATTGCTGGAGAGCAATTTAAACATAAAAATGAGTTATATTGCAGTGCTTAGGCAATGTAATCCAAGTTGGTAGAAACAGATACACTCTACACTAAGGGTAGAAAATTTAATTCTAGGCAATGTCATCTCACCTTTTTTTGAACTGAAGAATCCCAGTTTTTAAAATGAGAAGGAAATTTACAGTGCCCCTAATCCAGTAGTTTTCACCGTAGGCTGTTCATTGGCATCACCTGAGTGTGATTTAAAACCTGTGCAATCCACGCCCACTTACAAAGAGTCTAACTAAATTGGACTGGGGTGCAGCCTGCCCATCAAGGTCTTTAAAAGCTCCCCAGGTGATTCTAATGTGCAGCATAGTTTGAGAACCATGGATTGAGTCTTGTTATTATGCCATTATGGAAAAGAGGCCTGGAGAGGCTTATGACTTGTCCAAGGTTGCATGCGGGATTAATTTTTGAGCTTTGGTCCTTAGTGCTAAAGTAGGTCTTGCTGGGTTGATAGATTGATGTGTATGTATGTATGTATTATTTAATAATAACAGTATCTAATGTATGGCATAAGAATACAAAATAATGTAATCAAAAACTTAAGTACTGATGCTTTTTTCCCCCTGGATTTTGATATTTCAACCCAGAACTAAAAACCTCTGCATTTGAGGACTTTGGAAACCAGCAGCTCATAGTCTAGATTTTTACCTGGGCCCTAAAAATGTGGGCCAAATATTAGCACTAATTTAACATTCTTCTAAGAAACTTGATGGTTTATGGAAGAGCTGGGAAACACTTATCAAAATGTACCCCTGTACTCAATCGTTTCAGGGTCCTAGGGGCTTTTTGGTAGGGGGGGTCTTCACAGCTGTAACAACTTGGAGGGTACAGGAGATTCATTCATTTGTTGGTAAATATTGAATGCCTTCTGTGTGGTACACATTAGTCTGCAGGCTGGGGATTCTGCCATCACAATGCTTATAACCCAAATGCTACAATGAGAGCATACATACAGGATCAATTTTCTAGATCCCGTCCAACTAGAAGACCATGTACATGTTTGCATTCTCCATTCTCTTCTGCCACACAATCTTGTTTAGGGAACAACAATTTATCTTTAAGAAATGCTGTTCTCCTGGGAAGTACATATTTGTACTTTTCTCTCCTTTTCTTTTTCTCCTTCAAGATATAGCTTGGCCTTTTCGAAGCACATCAGGGCCAAAAGAATTTCTTTCCAATGTCTTGATTTAAAAAGAAATGATTTGTTGATTTTTAATGGAAAAAAGAAATATACATGCTCTCTCTGCCTCAAAAACTCAGGGCTGACAGGCTTTCTCTGTGTGATAGAGTGGAACTTTATAATTTGGACCCCACTAATTTTGAATATGTTGCTGATAGGAACAAGGCTTGCGTTTATTTTCCCTCATGCTCTCTATGGAAAGGGGATGTGCTAAGCAAACAAGCATTGTAAACAGTATTTCAGAGACAAGGGTTTGGCCTGATTTTTAACAAAAAAAATATTTGCAAGTACAATTAGAAACCACTCTAAGGGACAAGGCTGGGATGGAAACTTAACTCTATGACTTCAAAGCCTGTGTTATTTTCCCTAAATCCCTTTCAAGAGGGATGTGAATCCCTTTTCAACAAATTTTTATTGTTTATGTTTCTTGTTTCTATATACTATATGCCTTATGTTCACAGAGGATAATTTTTCTAAGTCAGAAAAAAGTGGAAGAGAAAATGAGTATGAACTACAGCCTGAATTTCATTATAAAATTTTTAAAAATATACATTTTATATTCAAATTGATGTAATCTTTTAATTATGAAGTCTTTGATTTTTTTAGATGTTTTCAACCATAACCCAAGAGCAAGATCTTAGCATCAATTTTTTTCCAGGTTATGTCTACATTATCTATTATTACTTAAAATTTGGAAATATATATATATACTCCATCTCCCCAAACAAGACCTATATTTTATGTAACTTAAAAGAAAAGAAGCCTTGAGCCTATGTTATTGGATACGGAAATGAGTTGTGCAGTCCTGGTGCCCAGTGCTTTCATATAAGATAAAGGCTATTACCCCATACTCCGCCTCTGGCAAAGGAGATCACTTACAGAAAGAAAAGGGTTTGTGAATTCATCGAATTATCTGCATTGCCCTTAATGTTTTATTTCTGGTGAAAGCCTACTCAGGACACCCCCCAACCCTCACCCCATGACTTGAATTTTATGAAAAATAAAACACACAAAGCCCAACTCTTCCTGAGTGCTTCCATGAGGGATTTTGTTTTCTTTCCTTATCATTCCAGATGGGACCACCGTTAAGCATCTGCTGTCCGTTTCTAATATCAAGTAAATAGAGGAAACTGCCTGATTCAGGGGGTAGTGTCAGGTTTGTCCTCCTTTTGAGGAGCTTAAGCTTATCACGTTATAATGTGAGTTCAATGAATCTTATTTTGTGTCCCAAGGTAAGGAGGTAGTCACCATTTTGCATCAGACTAGCACTACTGTATCCAGTTCTTTAATACTTAATATTTATTTTATGAAGAGATAAACTCACTTTCTTTGAATCACAGCCCTGAGGGTCACTACAGTTGGGCTAAACATTACCAGCTGTTGCTATCAGCAAGCAAGAAAAAGGAAAACAAATTGCAGGAGAATGCAGAGGGGCAGGAGAGTAGAGAGAGAAGAACAGCATGAGGGCAGAGGGTATGCTTGGGGTGGCAGCAACATATCTTCTAGCTCCCAGACCTGAGATCTGGCCTTAGTGGTCAAGACTGTGAGTTATTCTCATTAGTCATTACAATGTCTTTGCTTCCCTCTATAAATAATATAACTAGACACAAACTTCCAAGAGGACCTTCCCCGAAGATATAGGAGACATTTTCTTAGGTCTTATGTTTCTATTCTTATTAATATGCTGTATTTTTATGATAAGATTTTAAAAGAATGGTTCTCATGAAGTGATATTTTAATCTGCCAGTGGAATGTCATTTAATCATGTATGATTACTTAGGGTCTGACCAAACTATAATCCCTGAAGATAGATCATTGTTTTCCAGATAGTTTGAAGAATAAAAAAAAGTAATAGCTATTGAGTATCTTCTATGTGGTAGGCATGGGGCTGTTATATGTGTGTCTTTTTTTTTTTTTTTGAGTTGGAGTCTCACTCTGGCACCCAGGCTGGAGTGCAGTGGCCCGCTCCCAGCCACCACAGCCTCAACCTGCTGGGCTCTGGTGATCCTTCCACCTCAGCCTTCCAAGTAGCCAGAACTATAGGCACATACTACCACACCTGGCTAATTTTTTTATTTATTGTAGAGACAAGGTCTCGCCAAGTTGCCTGGGTGGGTCTCGAACCCGTGGGCTCAGGCAATCCACTTGCCTTGGTCTCCCAAAGTGCTGGGATTACAGGTTGAGCCACCAAGCCTGGCCCTGTGGGTCTTACTTAACTCTTGGAACAGCTCTGTGAAAATAGTTTTATATCCCCACTTTTATAGACAAGGGATCTGAGGACTAGATTAAGTATTTTCTCCCATGCTATTAACTAGTGAGTGGGAAAACAAGAATTGAAAGCCAATACTTATGATTTCAAAGCCCAAGTTCCTTTTGGACTGGCCACATATCTAGTTACCAGTGAGCTATATATCTCATTCCCTGTGGTTGCTTTAGCTGTGCCTTGTCTTGGAATTGCCTTAGTTATAACACCATCTTCCTTCCCCCATTTTCTTGTATATCCTCAAGTGAAAGTTCTAGTGCTAAGAAGTGTCCTACTCTGTGTCCTTAGACTACAGCTGACTTGCCAGTGACCTTGACTCAAATTGGAAATTACATTTCCAGACTTTGGAAATGTAAATTTTGGTCATGGAAGACTTTTTAAAGGTATAACAAATCAAAGCTGTGATAATTATCTCTAACATTTATAAAGTGTTTCTTACATCCCAGACTCTGTGCTACAAGAATTATATCTCACAATAACACTCCAGTTTACATGTGAGTGACTGAACCTCAGAGAGCTTAAAGCACTTGTCCAAGGTCACTAAGCTGATGCATGATGGAGCCTGAGCTTAGCTCTGTTATGCTTCTTCTCAGTGTGTTTTTAACGCCTGGGACCTTAGAATGCATTCTTCTAGTAGCCTGTGTATCTAATGATGATATTCCTTCTTCCACACATATTAATATGCTCACTTTTTAGAATAGGAAGTAAACGAGTAAGGGTAAAGACAGGTTACCAAATTAGGTATAATGAGCAGGGAGGAGTCTGGGATGGGCGTGTGCGACTACATCCCAGAGACTAATGCCCAAAGGTATTTGATTGCCTCTGCTTTGTATTCATTATCTATCCTATTAGTGTAGATGATAATGCCAACTATAGATTGTTTTTCCCTCAAGTATGTGGAGAAATAATCTCTCATAGGTTATCATTACCCTTTGGGAAGGTTAATTCTCTAGAATAAGTGAACAAAGATCCTATCAAACCATTTACTGTTTTTCTCTTCTCCTTTCCTAATCTTTGCTATCTCTGTTCTTCCCTTCTACAGTCTAAGCATACAAATATAGCTCAGGTAATTTGTGGATGTGACAGTACAGACCCCAGCAAAAAAAAAAAAAAAAAAAAAAAAGGATAACGAAGACCTTTCAGGGACAGCAGAATGGGCCCCTGGGAACCCTGTGTTAGAAGCAGAATTCATAGAGGGAGAGAATTCTGTCTCCTGATGGGGCACCCAGCTTCACACAGTGAAAATATGCACTTGTCCTCTCAGATATCAACTATAAAGACTTGTCACTTTCTTAGTCATTGTTTGCTGCTATGACAGAATACCTGAAAATGGGTAATTTATAAAGAACTGCTGTTTATTTGGTGCATAATTCTGGAGGCTGGGAAATCCCAGAGCATTGTGCCAGCATCTCACCAGGGTGATCCCATGATGGAAGATATCACATTGTGAATGAGTGTGTGCAAGCCAGTGAGAGAAAATGGGGGCTATGTTCATTCTTTTTATTAGGAACCCATCCCTGCAACAACCCCCTCCATGATAATAACCTTAATACATTCAGGGGGGAAGAGCCCTCATGACCTAATCACCTCTTAATGGTTCTATGTCTTAATACTGTCGCAGTGGCAAATAAGTTTGTAACATATAAACTTTAAGAGACTTGTTCAAACCACAGTAGTCATGCCTCTCCAAGCACTTAGGTCTTCCATTAGCAGGGAAGTGTAGACGGGATGTGTGTGATCAAGGTGGTAGAATTAATGAATGAAGAAGAAAGTCTAAAAATGTGAGCATTCTTTAGTTTGAAAAATAAAAGTAATCAATTTAAGGAAAATTTTAAATAAATTCAAACATTAACTTCACTGATCATAAACTCTCACATTTACATGGCAAGGAGATTCTGAACCACAGCAACCCCAGGATGACCTTAGAAATATTGAAAAAACAAGATAAGGGATTATCATCCCTTGCACAGCAAGCATTCGCTTATGTATGTTGAATTTTAAAAGAAAAAGAAATTTTTCATGGAGCATTGTATCATAGCATTAAAAGAGAACTTATTGAGCTTTTCGTCCAACTGTCCCATTTTACAGATATGGAAATTGATTTCTTACCCAAGAGGATACATGTAGCTAGTAGTAGAACTGGTATAGGATTTATGTTTCCTAATTTCTCAGTTCAAATTTATTTTTTAGTAGCAGAACTGGTATAGGATTCGTGTTTCCTAACTCTCGGTTCAAAATTATTTTTTAAAGTCCAGAAGCTGTATAGATCTTTTGTTTAGTATCTGAGGTGTTATTAAATAAGCAAATCTTATGGGTCCAAGTGTTTAGTAAGGTCATCAATTCTTCCTCTTTTCTTTTTCTATGAGTTTATGAAGTGAATGTTCACTGAAGGAGACTGATGCACCTCACATTTGTATTCAGGAGACTAAAAACATAAATTCTAGAGCCAGTTTGCTGAGTTTGAATTCTGACTTTGCCACTTACTATAGTTATGAGCTTGAGAAAATTAACTTTTCTGTGCCTCAGTTTCCTTATCTGTAAAATGGGGAGTATAATGGCTTTTCTCAGGGGACCAGTTGGGAATTAAATTAGATAATATATGTACAAATTTAAACAATGGCACATAATAGCAAAATAGTGTTAAAATGTTGTCAAAAATAGAATATTGAATATTTATAATACTAACTCATCACCTACTTATATCCAAGGAATATGTGAGTGACAAAGTTCTGTAAAATACTTTGATATCACCACTAGTAAAATATAAATAGGAAAGACTTTTTTGATGCTTGCTAGATCTTTTTTTTATAGGTTTGGAAAAACTCAGTGTTTTCAGTGCAGTAGATAGATAACCACATAATTGTTTTTCTGAGTCAGTGCCATAATTAAAAATATATACGCTATTTCTATGTAAGAAAATCTTATGAAATTAAGTCTTAGCAGAAACTCTTTATCATAACCATTGTTGGGATATTAAGAAAATTTTGGAAAGAAAATGAATTGAGATACCAATCCCGCCCTAACTGGCCTAGTTTCATTTTTACATATTCTCTTCATTCTCTACCCATATATGTGCATGTTTTTCAGAGTTTCTCATATAGAAACTGAAGTTCATTTTCACTTTATACTGCATGCACTTTTGCTTCCTGTATTGTCACAGATTTTCTCCTTTAATGCTGTAAGCTGTTTTATTACCACATTTTACTTAGCTAATTTGCCTGTTAATGGAAATTAAGATTGTTGCCAAGTTTTGACATTATAAGAGAAACCTCTTGAGGGAATTCCCTGTTTAGAATCTTCTCCACTCCCCACCCGCTCCACTCCCCATTAGAGGAACAGGTGCTAGCTGTCAGCCAGTTTGAGGTGATTTCTCCCCCCATCCCCATTCCCTTTCACGTTTTCATTCCTTCTTCTTTCTCCAAAATATGGGAACCAACTACTCACCAAAGCTGTGAGTTTTTAGGGATTTCTTTATCCATCACTGTCTCAGGTCTTCACACAAATCCCAAGCGTGTGTGTTTACTACACGTACTCCAAGGCATGTGCTGCACATCTTGAACTTCTCTTTTGTCGGGCAAAGTGAGGAAGTCTGGAGTCCCTCCTCAGCACTATTAAAAACCAGAAGCTATTGTGGAAATGAAGTATCTAGCAGAGCTAACAACAGCTCCTTGTTTCATAAATATGAGTCACTCCCAGTTTTACACAGTGGGTGCAACACTTTGAAAGGGATGATAAAAACAAAGAATTATGCTGAGATGCTGAGGATGTGTGTTTGTGCCCGCCCCCACTCCAACTTCTTCTAAACCCTGGGGATTTAGTGTGGTGCTGAAGTCTCCTGAGTGCTTAAACACACAGGCAGCACGAACACATCAGAGTGGAAAGACAATTTCCATTTGTTCTTTTTGCCAAATTGAGGTAAAATGCCCTTTAAATAGGAGATAATTCTTTGACAAATAATTACCTTGTCTTCTTTGATAAAACATGTGAATTGGATTGAGTTTATTATAAGTAATCCTATATATTATGTAAAAATCAATTTGTGTGTCCTTATTAGGTGAATCTTTTCATTTCTACCATGAGGGTGACTAGAAAGCCCCATTCCTACTCCAATGAGAATAGAAGAAACTCAATGGATGTTGGAGTGATGGTGTCCAGGCAGCTGAATTTTGCAAAGACTGGGAGATGCTGAATGTGGGACACCACTACTAAAAAGCACAGAGCTGGCCAGGCTCAGTGGCTCAGCCTGTAATCCCAAGACTTTGTGAGGCTAAGACGAGTGGATTGCCTGAGACCAGGGGTTTGAAACCAGCCAGGGCAATTTGACGGCACCCTGTCTCTACAATAAATCAAAAATTAGCACACACCTGTAATTCCCGCTACTTGGAAGGCTGAGGTGGAAGGATCGTCAGAGCCCAGCAGGTTGACACTGGAGTGGCCATGAGTGTGCCACTGCACTCAAGCCTAGGTGACAGAAGTGAGACTCCAACTCAAAAAAAACCCAAAAAAAAAAAAACAAAAAAAACCCAGAGCTTTCCTATAAATACCTGCATCTTTTATTTTATTTTTATTTTTATTTCTGAGTTGGAGTCTCACTCTGTCACCCAGACTGGAGTGCAGTGGCATGCTACCGGCCACTGCAGCCTTGACCTACTGGGCTTCGGCGATCCTTCTACCTCAGCCTTCCAAGTAGCTGGAACTACAGGTGAGTGCTACCACGCCCAGCTAATTTTTTGATTTATTGTAGATATGAGGTCTCAACAAGTTGCCCAGGCGGGTCTCGAACCCGCGGGCTCAGGCAATTCACTCACCTCAGCCTCCCAAATTACGGGATTACAGGCTGAGCCACCGAGCCCAGCTATTATACCTGCATTTTTATTTTTATTTTTATTTTTTTTGAGTTGGAGTCTCACTCTGTTGCCCATACTGGAGTGCAGTGTCCACTCCTGGCCACCGCAGCCTTGACCTGCTGGGCTCTGGAGATCCTTCCACCTCAGCCTTCCGAGTAGCCAGAATTACAGGCGCGCGCTACTGCACCCAGCTGATTTTTTAATTTCTTGTAGAGATGAGGTCTCGCCAATTTGCTCAGGTGGGTCTCGAACCCGCGGGCTCAGGCAATCCACTCACCTCAGCTTCCCAAGCTGCGGGATTACAGGCTGAGCCACTGAGCCCAGTTTACCTGCATCTTTTAAAACAAACTTTGAGAAAGCTTTGGGCTTGAGAATCAGCTACAAAACTGCCTAAATAATTACCTTGAAATCAATCTCTTACTAGTGACATTCTTCTGGATTCACGATGCAGAACTTTTTCTAGGGAGTGGAGTGGGTGATTGACTGGATACAGTTAGCTGGGGCTGGGCAGTGGCTCTGGGAGGTGACCTGAGAGGGCAAGAACAGCTGCTCAATGATTCAATGAGCCAAAGCTCCTCCCTGCAGTTTTTCTTCCTCCCCACTTCTCAGCCATTCCGAACTGCTTGAGGTTTCCCCATCTGGCTGCACACTAATTTGGGGGTATATTTTCCCACTGAAAGCTATTGTCCATGGCTACTTGATTTGGCTCATATTAAAACATTTACTGGGGAGATGTGGGAGTATGAGAATGGAAAACCATGCTGTGGTTAATCAATCAGAGAACCTCTCTTCTCCAAGTTGAAGTGTTGTTTTTCCTGAGAAAAGAGTGGCTATTTGATATTCTGTGGGAGCCAACTGATTTCCTCATGCAGTGTGGCTTTTATCACTTTAGATTTCAGTTATTGGTCACTACTTCACGTGCATGCATGTACACACATACACACACAAACACATGCAAATTTCAGTTAACATAATGGGGATGATTATGACACTAAGCAATAACTAATTTAATGGGGATAGCAACAGTGTTATTCTATCTATCTGTGCTGTCCAATATAGTAGCCACAAGCCACATGTGTTATTGAGCACTTGAAATGGGGTTAGTTCAAACTGATTGTGCTATATGTATAAAATATATACTGGATTTCAAAACCTTTATGTAGAAAATAATGTAAAAATTTCCTTAATTGTTTTACTATTGATTACATGTTGAAATGATAATATTTTGGACATGAAATGATATTTGGACATGTTAAGTAAAATATATTATTAATGTTAATTTTACCTGTTTCTTTTTACTTTTTTGAATGTAGCTACTAGAAAAAATAATCTTGTTACATATTTGCTTACATTTCTATCAAATGGTGCTGATCTTTGCATAGTAATAACAGTATTATTATCCCTACTTTTTAGAAGAGAAAACTGAGGCTGAGAGAAGTTATATAAGTTGCCAAAGGTCACATAGTAGAAAACCAAACTCAGACCCAGTCTGACTCCAGATCCCACACTCTTCATCACTGAGGAATGGTGTTGTATAATAGAGAATTTATCTTGCCTTTGTCCTCAGTTCCTGGAAAATAACCTCTAAATCCTTGGAATTTCCAGAGAGATAGGAGTGCCTTTGTTATTCATCATGGACCTCTTGGATCACACCTGAGCTTATGCTAATACGATGACTCAGGGTAGCAGTTTGCCATCAGAAAGGCCAACCATATGATCACAGGGTTAGGGCTTTGTATTAGTCCAACCTCCTCCGCACAAGAGCTGGATTGAAGATGGAGTTCAATCACAAGGCCGATGATGATTTAATCAATTGTGCCTCAGTAATGAAAGTCAAATACAAGCTCTGGACAGCTCAGTTGAGTTTCCTCGTTGGTGAACACATTGATGTGCCAACAGCAGGATGTGTCCTGATTCCGTAGGGACAGGACACAGAAGCTCTATGTTCAGGGCCGTCCCCTACTTTGTTCTATGTGTCTTCATTTGTCTGTTCCTGATTTGTTTTTATTATAAAACTGTAATTTATAGTGCTTTACTGAGTTCTGTGAGGCATTTTAGTAAATTATCAAACTGAAGAATCATGGGAATCACAAAATTTGTAACCAGTTGGTCAGATATGTGGATGGCCTGGGAACACTTGAACCTGTGGCTAGAATCTGAAAGTGAGTGCAGTCTCCTTGAGGACAGTGACCTTAACTTGTACGGTCTGTGTTGACTCTGGTCAGTCAGTGTTAGGATTGCATTGCAGCATTACAAGAATAGACTGCCTTTAATCTGGATATATGTTTTACGGGCACAGTAGTTGAGAGAGATAAGTGCTGCAACTTTACTTGCTTTTCTCTCATTTCCTTGGTTACAGTGGCAATTTACATTCTAGTCTTGGAAAGTGACTCAGTCTTTGAGCAACTGCTGTTGACCACTAAGCTGTCTGGAGGCAGGCAGGCTTTGATACCTCCGGGCTGCAACCTTTGGAGTTCTCTCTGTCTCCCAGATACCATCACATGAGTGGCGGCGACATACATATGTACTGGCCCCTCTTTGATACCAGGGATTTTTTATTTTATTTTATTTTTGAGTTGGAGTCTCACTCTGTCACCCAGACTGGAGTGCAATGGCCATTCCCGGCCACCACAGCCTCAACCTGCTGGGCTCCAGTGATCCTTCCGCCTCAGTCTTCCAAGTAACAGGAACTACAGGCGTGCGCTACCACCCCCGGTTAATTTTTTATTTTTATTGTAGAGATGAGGTCTCGCCAAGTTGCCCAGGCGGGTCCCGAACCCGCGGGCTCAGGCAATCCACTCATCTCAGCCTCCCAAAGGCACAGGATTACAGGCTGAGCCACCGAGCCCGGTGATACCAGGGATTCTTAAATATTGATTTTGGGATTGGATTCCATATAGAAAATTGATGTAGGGTGATAATATGGGTAAGGAATAATTTACTTTTTCTTTTAAATCATTCGCAGTGTCTGGAATTATATTTTTGTGATGTGTCCTGTTACGTCTTATAAACAAGTTGTTTAATTCAGTTGCCTTTTTTTCTGGGGCTTTTGTTTGGATGTTTTAACCATGAGCCCATGCGTTTTATTTTATTTTTCCTTTGGGTTGGCTTCTCTTTCCCTGCTTAAAATAGACACTGCCTTTAGTCTATGGTCCTGGTAACCATTACCCTTCCATTCTTGCTCAGACCCAGCACTTGTTTTGCAAGGCCCTCTTAGGTTACCAGCTCCTAGAAAGTTGATTCCTGTGAGTGCATCTTAGGGCCACCCCAGAAGAAAAAACAAACATAAACTCTGTAGTTATCGCAAGGAAAGTTTCTCTCACCAGTGAAAACCAGGAATAAAGCAAAAAAGATCCCGGAATTGTAAAAGAGTCCTCTTGCAAAAAGAAATCAATATGATTTGATTTCTTTCTAACTTGGGCTGACCCTGGGCACTTTTCACCTTATGCCACCATGCCAGGCTTGCTCTTCAGAGGCGTTTGGCTTTCAGGTTGAGACAGTTCACACCAGCTCTCCCTGACATTCTTAAGTGACTATGGGAGTGTCAGTGTGCCAGTTTCTAAGAGGAGCAGAGAGGATTCATCAGAACCAGCTGAAGAGGCACTGAGCATTAGGCATTCTCTTCTCATACAATTCCCCTGAACATCTCACCTTCCGGAGGACTGAGGCTTCGAGTCACCTTTCTGTCTCTCCAGAGCATCATAATGCTCTTTGGGAGATCTAGGGCTGTAACAGCCCTTTTTAGAAAAGAGGAAACTTGTGTGTCTGAAGAAAAAGCCCTTAAGACATGATCATGTGGTTTAAAATGGCCTTAAGGTCAAGTAACTTGTCCAAAGGTACACAGTTAATAAGAAGGATAAGAGGAACACACAATTCTTGATTTTAGATGCAGTGTAGTATCCCTTCAATAGGAAGCTGAAGAAACAGGACAACTGGGGTGGTGAAGACACTGACTCTGTTATCCATTATTGCTCACCAAGTCAAAGTGTGGGGGAGCGGGTAGCGAGCTCAGAGCCCAATCAGGTCTTACTCAGTGTTATACAACATTCTGAGCACTGTGCCCCAACCATGTTTAGTGCTTAATAGATGCCTGTTGAGTTGAACTGAGGGCTCCTCTTACTGCCACTGACATCCCTCAGGCTGAGTGTCCCCTCCTGAGAGTTTTTCTTCCAACACTACTTTCCACTCATCTTCACCAACTCATCACTCATATGGGAATGTCCAAGGGCTGGGGGGCAAAGAGAGGGGAAAAACGGTTAGAGGCTGCCAAGCATGATTTGTCTTAGGTCTCAGCCCACTCCAGAGATACCCATTTTTCACTCCTGAGGTTTGCTTCTTCTTTATGAGCCCTGTTAGCCTTCCTTTCCAGCTTGGGGAATGTCAGAATTTCTCAGCCCTTGTGCTGAATTCATCAGGCTGATCTTGCCCCTGACTTGAGTGAGTTATGGCCAGAGGACATCATTCTGGTCAATCTGTAGTGTGTTCTTAAAACATTTCTATCTTTTTGCTTCATTGCGTATCTTTTTGTTGAATTTCCTCTAATGTTCCTTTATCTCACCTCCTTTCCTCCATTAGATTTATCTTTTGGGACTACTTCCTAAATTAAATCTCCCAAATTCCTAGTATAATGGTGAACCGCACATAATAGATGCTTTACAATTAACTGGTCCTATCTTGTCTCATTCCAATATTCAATTGAATCTAAAAATATTTAACTAGCACTTACTATACAATTTTGATGCCAAACAGTGAATACTGAGATGTTCCATTAATAACAACCACATTGTAGCTCATTTAATTCTCAAACAACCATTACTGCCTGGCCTACTGGGACTATTATTGGCTACATTTTGCAAATAGGAAACAGCTTTGTCAAGATCAAGCACACCAAAGCCTTGTGCTCTATTCCTCCAAGACAAAAAACATCTCAGCTTTCTTGGGGTATACATTTTAATAAGAACAATGCATTTTAATAAGAACAATACACAAGGAAGAAACAAATAAGTAATTTCAGTCTTAAGTGTTCTGAAGACTAACTCTAAAACTTCATAATATGAAAGAGAAATATGGGAAGATAGCTGTAAATGGAATGTCAGGGAAGACCTGACAAGACTTCACTTGGTCTGAGGCCTGAGTCACTTATGTGAGTCTAAAGGAGCACAAATAAGTTGTTCTCCTACCTATACCCTCACAGCATAGAACACTTGTGTGAGATTTTTTTCCTTACACACAAAGCAGTTCTCCAGCAAACACCAACTGGGTGTCCTACAATTTAATTCAATTCTGAGACTGTTTCCTGGAGTTAGTGACAGACCCCTCAGGTTTAGGGCTCCATCCCCTAAGACTGCCACCTTCTTTCAGATGCTAATTGAAAGCCTTTGGTTGTGATCTGTGCTTCTGATTGACCACCTATAAACTGGGGTTTTTACAGTCCCCTCCTTGGGACTCATTAATTTGCTAGGACAACTCACAGAATCCAAGGAAACACATTTTTAAGAAAAGATATTACAAAGAATATAGATGAACTGTCAGATGGAAGAGATAAATAGGACAAGGTTTGGGGAAGGGGAGTGAAGCTTCCGCATCCCTAAAGGATGTGTAACCATTTGGGCAGTGTTCAGCAATCTGGAAGCTCTCCAAACCCTTGTCTTCTGAGGGCTTATGAAGGCTTCATTACCTAGGCATGGTTGATTACATGACTGACCGTTGGTGATCAATTCAACCTTCAGTCCCTTTCTCCTCCTTGGAGGTTGAGGGGTATGGCTGAAATTTCTAACCCTCTAATCATGCCTTCTTGGTCTTTCTGGTGGCCAGCTCCCATCCTGAAGCTATCTAGGAGCCCCAGCCACCAATCATCTCCAACACTTTTGTAACTTCAAAACACACTTTTATAATTCTGTGATTCCAAGAGTTTTAGGAGATATGTTCCAGGAACCAGGGGCAGAGGCCAAATATTTATTTCTTATCATATCACAATATCACAATGGAGAACTATAGGAAGGGAGTTTCAGGAAGAGGGAATAGCAAGTGCAAAGGCCCCGAGGTGGGAAGCAGATCACCTAAGCCTTACACAACACCCAACAGCTGATCTTGCCATTGTTTGTCCATATTCATACATATCTGGTTTATCAAAGCTGTCCAAGTTACAGGATGCTAAAATTGTGAGAAACTTAAACATTATCCAAAGTCCTGATTTTATAGATGTGGCAACATAGGTCATAGAGCTAGAACCCTAGATCACTCCAGTGTGGAAAGAAGGGCTGCCTTCTGAGTCCTTGCTGTCAAGGCTTCTGTCATTCTGTGCAATAGTAGGCATGGCTTCAATGGGATGTGGCCAAGAAGTCTGATGGTGCCAGATATGGGGTGCACCCCAGGTCAGCTCTCCATTCCACATGTCCCAGGTTGAACTGACCGTTACTTGGCTGGTCTTCCACTTAGCCTCAAGTCCATGTTGACAATATATAATCTACGGCCACTAAGTCCACCTCCTCAAAGACAAGCAGGCTTTTCAGTTTGTTGTTTTGTTTTTACTTTTTCCTTTATTTCAGAAGGTGGTCCACTTAAGCAGGGACATGCTAACTTTTGGCTTGATAAACCTTTGTGTATCTCTTAATATATGGAGACCTCACCTGGCTTCAGGCTGACCTGTACAAGCTCAGCCCTTGTGGTGTGGTCGGATTGGCGGACACGGCTGACTCCATGTGCAAGGACAGCTTGTGCCTTCTCTTTCTGGTAGTTGCTAGCATTGCTTAGTATATTTGCCAAATATAGAATTCAGCTCAGTGGCTTGAGGAAGTTGTTGCTATGCCTTTTGTGAACTACAAACACTGGTTCAGGAAAACAATTTAAATTTCGATGCTGACATTCTGTCCTTTCCTTTACCGCTTCCTGAATTCCCTAAAGCCACAGCCCTTTGACCTCCAGATCATACTAAACACACAGTTGTATGTTTGTTTGGTCACAAGGCTTCATTTAAAACAAGCTAAGATAGATTCAACCTTTTTAGCAGGACACTTCCATATATGATTTTAGCAATGGAATCCTACCCTGGCTTCACTTGTGTAACCTTGCCTTTCTTCTTGCTTTTCCTTCCCTCCTTTTGACATGGATGTTTCTAGATGACCTTTTGCGAATGTAATGTCCAATAGGAATGTTTCACAGTAGAAATATGCTTTCCCTTGTGGTTTGCTGGTGACATTTCTAGAGATTTATTTAATTGGACTTTACTTAAATCCCATTGGGAAACATACTTTTGCCGTGAAGTTGTGATGTGTTTAATTTGGGGTCTAAGATAAATGTTGGTCCTCAGGGGAGGGGGTGAATTGTTAAGCAACAGTTTTCCTTTTATACAGTGGGCTTGTTTAATGAATAGCTTTACTGGGCTTTCCTCTGTTTGATTAGCAATGCTTCATTATTTAAACTTCTGCCCTGAAAAGCAAAAATATTTTCCCTCTCTTCAGAGAATTAAACAATAATGCAGAGTATCTGGTTGAACTCTTGGGAGAAATATAGCTTTATGTTTTATAGCACTCTCCTCCTGTTAACATTCCTCTCCCTGCAGCCTCCCAGTATGATCTCATGGATTTTTTTTTCTCCCTTCTTTAATCCCTCTTGATGGATTAACCAGTACTGAGTTTAAGACCAGTGAGTAAAGAAGGTGGAGCCTAACATGGTATAGAGTAGCCTCCCAAATACATAGAAAGTCTGTAGCTAAAATATTCTCAGACCAAAAAAGTTGCTGCAGAAAGGGCATGGGCCAATACTGATCTATAAGGAGGGTATATCCAATGAGGAGGAATGTGTCTTTGGGAGAGGAGTGGGCTTTTTTGCTTCATCTGGCTCATGGAACTGAAGTTCTGGAAGGCTTCATGGGCTTGTCTCCTAGGGATATGCTGGTTTTTTAGACACAACCCCATTTTGATCTGGGACCATTTTTGGCCTGACTTTAAGTATAGTACCAACATGGGTTGGTTTCCAGGGACCTTGTTCACAGGCAGTCCACAAGTTTTGGTGTTTCTTCAAAAGGAAGTTTTATAATTTATATTTCTATAAAGTAAGCTATACTGGGAATTAGAAGTGATACCATATTAGTTTGTCTGGGCTGCTATAACAAAATACCGAAGACTAGGTGTCTTATCAACAGAAATTAATTTTCTCACAGGCTGGAGGCTGAAATTTCAAGGTCAGAGTGCCAGAATGGTTGGGTTCTGTTGAGGGCTCTCTCTTCTTAGCTTGCAGACAGCTGCTTTCTCTGTGTCCTCACATGGCAGAGAAGAGACAGCAAACTCTCTGTTGTTTCTTTTTCTAAGGGAACCACTCCCATTGTAGGGCCTGTACCCTTATGACCTCACATTGGAGATTAGGGTTTCAACGTATGAATTGGAGGGGAGGGGATGACACAATCAGTTCATAAAAGGTACAAAACATGCATTCAGGGAAAGAAAGGTTATGAATTTTGCCCAGTTTGGAGTATATGTAAATTGTACCATGTGGTCAATTAATGCATTCTCTCTTCTCTCCCCCCCACAACACTTATTGATCACCTGTTATGAACTTCTGAGTATTTAGGAGCTCCCCTCAACCATAGAATAAAATCACTCTAAGCAGGCTCTCTGGAGATGGTCCCTGCTCATTGGACTCCTCTGGCCTCTTCTGGTCGTGCTCTCCCTCTTGCCTATTCATTGTACTACCCCACATTTGACTCTCTTGAATCTTCAATCACTCATACGTCTCCTAGGTTCCCTGCTTTTCCCAGTGTGGTACGTCTCCCTCTTCCTCTGTTCTCCTGGACTCCCTCTCTGCGTCTCCTGTCTCCAACCAGCCCCTTCTCACTCCTCAGAGAGGCATTCCACGAACCCCAATCTAGTCCTTTCTCACAGCACCCAGGGGCTGGAGAGCAGCTTCATGGCCTGTCTCCTAATTTATGATGACTTTTTGAATGTTTATGTTTGTCATCTGCCTCTGCCCACTGGACCCTGACTAGTGGGGAAGTGGGGAGGGGAGTGGAAGGGGCATCTTCAGTGTGACACTTACTTCCTCGAGTCCCAAAATGCTGGGGAAGGTTTGTTCTTAGATAAGAGATTATAAAAGTGAAAAATGTGCTAATGAAACCGGCTTGTATGTTAAGAAAACCCAGACTTGAGCTGAGTGTTTACATAGTGCCTTTCTCCCTGGAAACTTGTTGGTCTGTGGTAACATAGGTAAAGTTTAGACATGTAAGTTAGAGAAACCAGAAGGAAAACTGATCTCGCAAGTTTTCAGGAACATGGAGGCTGGAATTTGACACTCCTGTTAGTCTCTGCTCTTCTGCCCCAGATACCCAGTATCTTCATGGGCATTCTTCTTAGCCATTCATTTGTTTGAATCCTGAAACTCTATCTTGAAAGGCAAAAATAGTTAATTTTACTGTCTTTAATTGGCGTTTTTGTTAGTGGAAGTGGAGTTTAATCTTGGATAGATGAATTTCTGGTGAAAATGAGACTCTACAGCCTGGGAGGACAGGGAATGAAGGGGACAACTGGACCCACCAGAGCCTTCTATTCTAGATTAGGCCTAATAGAGAGCAGAAGGTACTTCCTTGTCCCTCTGGTAGAGTGAATAACTTGGAGAAGTCAACTAAATCCACCACTGTCTTCAGGTGATTCTTTCTAAGACAGAATGGGGAGGGTGGGCTTTTTACAGTAACAGGGACTTACTGAAGGGGAAGAGACCTCTATCACTCTTTCCAACCCATCCTCAACTTTTTAAAAAATAGGCTAACAAATATTATGTGGATTCATTGTAAATTCAAGCATCAAAACATATTCCAGGCTGGGGGAAGTGGCTTACACTTATTAATTCCTGCACTTTGGGAGGCCAAGGCAGGAAGATTGCTTGAGCCCAGGAGTTTGAGACCAGCCTAGGCCACATAGTGAGACCTTGTCTGTACAACAATTAGCCAGGTATGGTGGCATGTGACTGTAGTCCCAGCTACTTGGCAGGCTGAGGTGAAAGGATTGCCTGAGCCCAGGAGGTCCAGGCTTTGGTGAGCTGTGATCTTGCCACTGCATTCCAGCCTGGGTGACAAAGTGAGACCCTGACTGAAACAAAACAAAACAAAAACAAACCATGTTTCAGGGACAATCTCATCCTCTCTTGTCTTGTTCTCACCTACTGCTGATAAGTTTCTGAGAGAGAGAAGGTGGAGGGACAGGGAGAGAAGGGTAGAAGAGAGAAAGAGGGGAAAGAAAGAGGGGATGAAAGGGAAGGAGGGAGGGGGTGAAGAAGGAGGGATAAAGGGAGACAGGGATGGAGAGGGAGCAGAGGAGGAGCGGAAAGGGAAGGTAAAGATAAGAGAACAGACTCTCTGTCACAGCTCTCTGGTGAAGAAGCTAAAGGGTGCTCTTTTTTTTTTTTCTTGAGTTGGAGTCTCATTCTGTCGCCCAGACTGGAGGGCAGTGGCCGCTCCCGGCCACCGGAGCCTCAACCTGCCGGGCTCCGGTGATCCTTCCACCTCAGCCTTCCAAGCAGCTGGAATTGCAGGCATGCGCTACCACGCTCGGCTGATTTTTTGATTTATTGTAGAGATGAGGTCTCACTGCCCAGGCGGGTCTCGAACCTGCGGGCTCAGGCAATCCACTCACCTCAGCCTCCCAAAAGCACGGGATTACAGGCTGAGCCACTGAGCCCGGCCTGGTGTGCTCTTTGTTAGAATCATACTGACTTCCGCAAAACCTGAGAAGATTCCTGGCTCTGAGAACTCTGCAATCTTACAGTTCAAATCCTGCTCACATAAAAGTCATCTGCTCATTAAAACTACACAAAGCGGTTTAATTGTTGTCTTTGTGGAAAATTACATGACTGTCATCAGCTGTTGCTTCTGGCAGTGCTTTCTGTTCTAATGTAAATAAATGAGGTAACAGATTTAAAGAAACAGGCTGTATTTACATACTTGTGAAGTATCCTCTCAAAACAATCTGCCTGTTATTCAAATACACACAAATTAAACTTGTGGTATCTCAAACATTGGTTACTCGTTAAAGCCTTAAAGTAGAAATGGTAGGAGAGGGCACTACTACCCTTTCATGGGTAGTAACCAGAGGCTGACTTTTTTTTTTTTTTTTATGAGGACCCTGCTACCTCAGCAGGCTGAAATTTAATCCCCATTGCTTTTCAGCACCAATTCTGTAATGAGGCAAACTCTGAGCCTCTAGAAGGGTGGGGTGGTGGGAGCATGAGGAGGGGGGAATCTTTTAAACTCTGACAAAAAAATTCCTGAGTTAGCATTTCTTGAAAAGCCTTCAATTAAACTTTATTTTCAGTTTTTAATATCAGTTTTTAAATCATTGGATCTTTCTGACTCAGTTTACTTTTTTGAGGTAAATATTTAAGCAAGAATTTTTTTAAAATCTTTCTGTTGAGGGCATTCCAAAGATTTTATCATGCAGAGACAAAAGCAATGTATTTCAAAACAAGAAAAATGATAAGACTTCCCCCCAGCAAGTTTATGATTAAAAATAGTTGAAGTACATAGAACCAACAATTTAGAAGAAAGATCATCACTAATTTGTACAAAAATTAGGGAGAAGCAAACCTACTGTTTTTTAGTTCTTTGTGTTATAGCCAAGTATTAGCTTATTTTCAGAATGCTAGTTTTTTTTTATGCTTTCAAATTATTTGTTATTTTATTAATGAGAGAACCCGTAAAATAGTTAACCTAGATCAAAGAAGAATTAGATGCAGCAGGGCTCATATAATATGCCAAATTATTGGGGTGGTAGTGATGGCACATAAGTGAGGGAAACAAAAATAACAAGAGTTACAATGACAATGTAAGCAACATCTATTTTATGTAAATATTGTTGGTCTAAATTATGTGAGTTTTTTTTGTTTTGTTTTGGTTCAGCAGACAATCCAAAGAAAGTATTCTATTATTAACTCAAAATTCAGACAAATTCTGGTATAAACTGTTCAAGATTTTTTTTTTCCTCTCAAAACATTGCCACACACAACTTGATTAGATTAACTAATATTATGTAAGAATGAGCAACCTTTATCATAGGAAGATATTTGTGAGGGGTATTCTTGAAGTGATTTCTACCTATCATTTGATGTTATAAAAGCACAGGGAGATCTTTTCATTTTATTTTTTAATTTTTGTAAACTCTTTCCAAAAAGAGATTGAACACCTATATCAATACCTTTTTCCTATAGCTCTTGTTGGTATCTAATATATCAGCAAATCACCTGTCTTCATGTGGCATAGAGCTAAGACATGTATACAAAATAATTTAAATAAAACTAGTCCTGCTCTCCAAAAACCTAGGTTCTATTAGAGTGCTCAATTTGTATATATATAGAAAGGAAGATATAAAAAAAGAATAATTATTAATAACAGTTTTAGTTTGAGTGAGTCTGCACGTATATGTATACATATATAATAAGTTATTAAAATGTAGTTTACATAGAGTGACCCTGATAAAATGGTGAATACCTCAACTTATTAAGGAAATAGAGGTATAGAAAAGTTTTGTGTATGTGCGTTAGATATGTAACTTTTCTATACCTCTATTTCTAACATTTCCAGGAATACAAATATATTTCTAGAAAATTTATGAGGAATGCCTTTTTGGCTGTTTGATAAACCTTAAATGTCTTTTTTGGGGGTTTATACTGAAATCTTAAAGGACTCGATGTAATGAGGCTTCCTAGAGAGACTGCCAGTCATCAGCCCCAGACCCCACTCTGCCTGCTACTTTCTCCTGCAGTTACTCCAGACTCAGCCCAATACACCTAGATACTGAATACACCTTTACCAGAGCAAAACCTCAGTGGGCCACACTTATAACCCCTGCTTAGGCTTTCCTCCTTGAGGATATCTTTCCATGGGCCAGCTTTGGCAGACGATTTCCTTTTCCCCACTTCTCTGAACCAAATATACCAATGTTAAGGGCTTACCTCTAGCAAAACCAGTTTTGACCTCTGTAGTCTACAGCCATCCTCTTGCATCTGACCACCTCCCCTGTCTATTAGTTTTGCTACACCATTGGCAATTATCACAATAGCTACAAGGTTTGAATGTTCTCTTAAAGATGCCAGGATGTATCTTACTGAATCATTACAAAAGACCTGAGCAGTAATATCCTCATTTTATAGTTAAGGAAAGAGTGCCCAGAAGACCCAATAACTTTCAAAAGTTCACGCAGCTAGCATGTGAACTATTCTAAATTTAAGGCAAAGCTCTTTTTCTGTTTCCACACACATTGTATATTGTCTTCTAAAGTTGACTTTTAAGATGTAGCTATAGATGACTTATATCATCTACTAAAGGGACCAAACCTGTGAGAGGGCCTGATATAACATATCTGTAGATACATTTTCCTGAAACAATAATACACCATGCTAAAAAATCAGTATGTGCTCAATTGGATTCAGGAAACTAAATTAGTTTTTGATTTTTGTTTTTAAATAGGTTTTTTGGGGTTTTTTTGAGTTGGAGTCTCACTCTGTCGCCCAGACTGGAGTACAGTGGCACACTCCCGGCCACCGCAGCCTCGACCTGCTGGGCTCCAGTGATCCTTCTGCCTCAGCCTTCCAAGTAGCTGGAACTACAGGTGCGCACTACCATGTCCAGCTAATTTTTGATTTATTGTAGAGACGAGGTCTCGCCAAGTTGCCCGGGTGGGTCTCAAACCCGCAGGCTTAGGCAATCCACTGGCCTCGGCCTCCCAAAGTGCTAGGATTACAGGCTGAGCCACCGAGCCCAGCCTTTAAATAGGTTTTAAGCTTGTGGGACCTCCTTCACACATTGGACATTTCACGTGTAAGCCAAGCCACACTGGTTTGAGGGAAGCAATCAAATGACATGATCATGGGAATACTTCTTTCTGACTCATAGTCAGCCGCTAAATCTCTCCCTTCCTTTGGTAACAGAAGTGTTTCTTTGTTCCTTTGTTTCAAACTTATGCCTACTTATGCCTAGTAAGACAGCACTATCCCTCAAGCCATCCTCTCTCTCTGATATAGACTCCCTTCCCCCTTCCTGGGAGAGAAATACAAGTTCCTTGGGGACAGGATCATAAGATAATTTAAGTGACACCTCCTAGTATGGAACTTGAAATCATTCCTACTATAAAATACTCAGTCACATCTATGGACTATAAAGACAATTTTATAGAAAACAAGAAGTATACATAGCATTTGTGGATCTAGCTAAATACCACACATATTTCTCCTGTAAAGCTAGGTAATAGTCTTTCCTGAAAATTATGAAGTGACTCTGGAGCTATCTTTGCAGCTTTCAGCCTTGGAAGTCAGCTCCAGTTCATCCGGGTGGGTTTTGTTTTTTCACAGGCTCTTTGTACTTACAGAAAATTGAGAGTCTGCTATCAAGAGTCTGCTATCAAGAGAGTTTCCATGGAGTATCAGTATACATCCATTATTAGTGTATGTAGACAAAACAGTATCCATTTTATATCAGTATCTCACCCACTTAAAACAATAACATCTAACTCTTATGTAGCATTTTATCTATAGTAAGAACCCTGTGAGATATAATTATATCCAAATTACAGATGTGGAGACTGAGGTACAGAGACATTAATAACTTGCCCAAAAGAACACAGCTGGTAAGTGATAGGAGTCAGGGTTTTAACTTAAGCAATCTGGTTCCAGTCTATGTTCTTTACCACTATCATCAAAGTACTATTTTACTTTAAAAGACTAATCACTCAGTAAGAAAAATTAGTTAACAAACAGGGGTGTAGCAAACTGTAGAAGAGTCCAATTTTAGCATAATCCTTTCCTCCTGTTCTTTGGACATTAATTCTATTTGCTGACTTTCAGGGAGAGTTTTCGTTAAATTTCTGGAAAGTGCTCACTTTTCAGCTTAGCATAAAACCAAATAGCTTGTCTGAAAAGTGCTGTCCAGCTTTAGAATATGGAAATCTCTTGCTTATATTCTGTATTGGGGTGTGGTTTCTGTAACTCATCGCCCAGAGCATTGCTTCTGAATCACATTACAGAGAGCTCTTCTGTTTCTAGAACTGCAATAGCCAAAACAGCAGCAGGAGCTGAAAGGCATCTACAAAGAGAGGCTTTCCACTAAAACTAAGGTCCATTGCTTCAGTGGGACTGTCACTTAACCGACCTTCTGTTGGAAGACACTGGCAGGTGGTATTTCTATATATTTGTCTTTGGAGTATTCTTTTTTGTTGTCCTTTAGAATCAACATGCTGACCATACCCATTTTGGCAGAGAACCTAGTTTTGAGATAAGGTTTGAAAATATTTGTCCCCTGCCTCCTTCCAGCATTGTTGTTCATGCTTAGAAAATATTTGCCCTGATGACTACAAGCCCTTGTGTGCATAGGAAGGTTAACCAGTTTGGTAGAAATTGGGGAGAGGAAGGAGGGAGGGGAGAAGATCAATTTTATTTTAAAAATTCAATCCTCCTCTGGAAAAACCAGGAATCCAAAGATATGCAGTTTTTATTAGGAAAGTTAGGCCAAACAAAATTTAAAAAGATATATTTGTTTAGGAAGGATAGAGAGCTGTTGCTTTCTTTGTGTTAAAAGTATATTCTTCAAACTTTAAAACTGTTTACATACCTTGGCTCCTAGTTCTTTTTTAAAATAAACATTTAAAAACTCCAGAACATTAGCTTGTCATTTAGATTCTTTGTATTAGGCAGGGTTTTTTTGTTTGTTTGTTTTTGTTTTTGTTTTTTTTAAAGATCTTTAAAATGATAGTTTCCCAAAGTAATGGGGGAAAAAAGTACTGTATTCTAGACATTGTTTTGTAGTACTTCATACTTATTAACCAGATTAATCCTCACAATGGTACTGTGAGGTAGGTACTATTATTTTCCCTGTTTTATACGCAAAGACCAGAAGAAAAGAGAGGTGGGAAAACTGCTCAGGGTCTCATAACTAGTGTTTGGTTGTGCTGGAATTCATGCCTAAAAAAAATCCTACCTCAGAATCCCTGTTCTAAATTACTGCACCATACTTGGGGCTCTCTCGTCCACAAGTCATTGGAGGTGAGGACGATGCAGATGATATTGGGGTAATAAAATATTAGTTATTAGATGCCTGGTTGTATCTAAAAAACTTTACATAGGCTTACTGTACCACAGTCCTATGAGTAGATGATAGTAAATCCACTTTATAGATTGGTAAACTGAGGCTTAATGAGGGAAGGTGATTTATTTGTACTAGGTCTCATAGCTCCTTGGAGGCAGTGTCATAATTGTAGCTGGGTGTGTTTGCTTTTTTTTTTTTTAGATTGGAAAATATAGTTTATTTGGAAAGCAAATTAGAGAGAGAGAGAGAGAGGAGATTCACCTCCCCAAGATAGGGAGATTCATCTTCCCAAGAGGGGGCCAAAGCTCAAAGAGTCATGTGGCCTGGTCAATGCTTAACAAATCAATGGTCATGTTTGCTTCTAATCCCTAGTCTCCATACTCCACTGCCTCTACTTCAATTGTGTGGTAATGATCATGTTGTAATATTCTTGTGCAGTAATAACAAATATAATATTATCAAATCTCCTCATTAAGTGATCACTTTGGCCTCTGGTGGTATTTGATGGGGTAGGGCAGAGAGAAAGTAGTTGGAAGAGAAAACCATATTAGCCCTACTCTTCCCCTTCCCTTTCAGCTTTCAACTCCCACTGAAGAGAAGAAAAACAATCTTTTCTGCAGACTTCTCTCTAAAAAAATCTCCATTGTGAGCTTCTACTGGCTTGTTTTACTCTAAGCACCATTCACAGAGAGAGTTTTAAACTGCAGTATATTGATGCGCATAAGTCTTAAGGAAAACCGATGCCTAAGCTGATTAGCAGACTGGAATTGAACAGGAGACTATTTCAGACCCTTCAAGGAGAATGTTCATGTCTGCTTTAGATGTTTGAATTGCAGTATCTCCTTTTCTGTCCACTTTCTTTCCAAATATGGTATGAAAAGAGTTCCCACATGGCTTCAACATACAATACACCATAATTTTGCACATAAGCACCCCCTGTGATTTGGAGCATTCTGGCATTCTGTGTGTGTTCGTCTCAAATTCCCTCCTGCCCCCCCTCCCCCATGGGGTTTTTTCCCCCATTAGACGAATGGAAGGCCCATGCCACCTGTTAGCATTACATCATTGGCTCCTCAGAACACAGTTGCACCAAAGGCCTTAAACAAAGTAGTTCTTCTTGTATTGTTTGCACTCAAAGAGCTGATATCATGCCAACTGATGTCATTGTATGTCTTTGTGTAACTGCTATGGCAACTGGGCAGGTGGGGAGCCTCCAGCTGATGTCATTGGGAAAGGAGGTGTAGAGACAGAATTTTAAAAAGCTGTATGCTGTTTTTCTCTGTGTGTGTGGTTTTCTGGCATGCATTTTAAAAAAAACTAGCTGCCTTTAAGACAAATTACAGCTTGAGTACCCTAAATAAGAACAGAGAAAAGTCCCCCCCCCAGAGACTTCTTTTGAGCTTGTTTTGTTTTTCTTCCCTCTCATCTTATATGGAAAAATGTTACAACTCCTTAAAAAAAAAAAGTGAATTACGTTCCCATCACAAAGTCTGTGTGGAACTTTTTACTTGGATTTTTATGGAGATGAAGCTGAGCAGATTTCAAAATATCTCTTTAGCGCCCCTTTTGTTGAGTCTGTGATGGTAACAATAGGTAGTTTTAATTATTTAAAAGTATTCACTCATACATTTTTTTCTGGTTTTCCATTTTTCCTTTTTTTCCACTTTAAAAATTATCTCTTTGGGCCCAAACTTTTAAAGTTATGATTGTCTAGCCGAATAAACTGGTAATATATAAGGCAGAGTTTAATTCTAGAAATTGATTAAAATGAGTATAAAGCTCAAGTTTTTCTTTTTATATAGTAAAGGTGTTTTTTTACCTTATTCATTTTTGATGAGTAAAATAATCATGATATTGTCCCTTTGAATTTTCTTTGGATCATTACCATACCTTAAGGAAAATATGAGTTCTCTCTTTTACACAACTGGCTTCGTGTCTATCAGCTGTAAACATTCATGAGACCCAGTCTCGGTTACAGTCTGCAGCTTCCTGCTGTGGTTGCCAAAGATGAGACTTGAGATGGAGAAGGACATATGTTAGGTTCAAAAGCTGGTGGACAGATAGACTTCCTGTCCTTATTTAACATAACCATATGCTCTTCACACTTTGTATTTTCTGTCTTATCTCTTGGAACTATCAAGACAGCCACAGGGCATTTGTCTTTCTGGGTAGATGTTGTGTTTTGGTAGCTTTCATCTCATAGGAGATTTCTAACTTCCCTTCCCCTTCTTTTCAAAGGGAAGGTAGAGTGTATCTAGTTCTGTTTGATTAGAATTAGAACTCGGTTGGTGGTAATTACGTCAACCTAAATTTCATAGCCCTTACGTGTTTATACTAGAATCTGAGCCGCCTAATAATCATTTGGGTTTGTCTGTGTGCATGATTGTATGTAACAAATATTAGAGGAAAATTTGAACAAAAACTATGATCTATAAAGTCCTTAACTTAAACATTTGTTCTTTTTTGTATAGCCCTTTAGCTTTTGGTGAATGCCTTTGAGTTAACTTTTTAAAAAAATTAATATTAAGCAGAATTGTTTTGTTTTTACATATTTTTTACAACTACTCCTTTAATGACTACATATTTCATGGAATGTATATAGTAACTTTTTCTTTACTTTTTTCTTTTTATTTATTTATTTATTTTACTTGGCCTTTTCCATAAACAGATAATGTTGTAGTGAGCATCTTCACATATCTAGATTTGATTAGATCATTTCCCTAAGATTCATTCCAATAAGTAGGACTGTACTTTTTTTTGTTTGTTTTGTCTTGTTTTTTGATTTGGAGTCTCACTCTGTTGCCCAGGCTGGAGTGCAGTGGCACACTCATACCCACCGCAGCCTCTACCTGCTGGGTTCAGGTGATCCTTCCACCTCAGCCTTCCAGGTAGCTGGAATTAGCCACCACACCTGGCTAATTTTGTCATTTATTGGAGAGACAAGGTCTTGCTAAGTTGCCCAGGCTGGTCTCAAACTCCTGGCCTCAGGCATTCCTCTTGCCTCTACCTCCCAAAGTGCTAGGAGTACAGGCATGGGCCACCTTGCCTGGCCTGACTTCACTTGTTTAGGGGAATGTTTGCATTTTTAAAATGGAGAAACAAGCAGAGTTTAAACTTTTTATGCTAGACCCATAACTCTGGGGGCAGAACAGAACCTTAGGCTCAAACAGTGTATTCACAGATCCACTAGAGGTCTTATGATGGGTTTATGTGCACACAAGCCTCAGAACGTCAAGTTCAAGGAAGTGGGCTGTTCTCAGATTCCGTCTACTGGAAATCAAGATTGACAAGTGTCAGCGACCTACATGGAGGATATTAAAAGGGGACCATAAGAACAAGCCACCCCACCCACCTTCGCTTGTCTTTTCTAAGTATTTTTATATGTAAAAATAGCTGATAGTTACTGAGCACTACTGTGTGCCAGGAAATGTGCTGAGCACTTTACAAAAAGTCATTCAACTTAGACTCAGAGTCACGCTCAGAGGTAGATGCCATTACCCTCATTTTACAGGTGAGGGAACTGAGGCACAGAGGGAGAAGTAAACTTGCCCAAGTCACAGAGCCAGGAATTGGTGGTACCCAGATTATGGTTCTTCCAGGGACCCTGCTTGTAACCATTCTGCTGTATTGGGAGCACTCCTGGCCCTCTGGGTGAGGCGAGCGATGAAGGGTGCAAGACCGGTGTCCGTAGCACTGAGATTCCACCCAAGGAGGTCATCCATGCCTTCCTCAGCTCCCAAGCACAGGGTTCTATATAGGCCACTGAGCATATGGCTGTTTGAGGCAGAAGAAATTTACGGCTGATGAAATTGCCTGATGCTGCCTGGAACTCTTTCCAAGGGAACATGCCCTAATTTGTATAAAAAGCATATTTCCAAACTATTCCATGCAGTGATACCCTTTGAAGCTTGTCCTGAGTCTCCAAATGGACTTGCATTTTTTTGGTTTAGGTTTTATATATTTTAAAAAGTGTGCATAAGCAACAATGCACACACATTCTAACGGAGAAAGTAGCATTTGCTGCCAGCTCTGGAATCTTAGTCACTCTGTCTTTCTGTGCTTGTGTTCCAGGTGGACTTAGTAGTTTTAAGCAGAACCATGAAAACCTCTGTGACAACTCCCTCCAGCTCCAGGAGTGCCGGGAGGTGGGGGGCGGCGCGTCTGCGGCCTCCAGCTTGCTACCTCAGCCCATCCCCACCACCCCCGACATAGAGAACGCAGAGCTCACGCCCATCTTGCCCTTCCTGTTTCTGGGCAACGAGCAGGATGCTCAGGACCTGGACACCATGCAGCGGCTAAACATTGGCTACGTCATCAACGTCACCACTCACCTTCCCCTCTACCACTATGAGAAAGGTCTGTTCAACTACAAGCGACTGCCGGCCACTGACAGCAACAAGCAGAACCTGCGGCAGTACTTTGAAGAGGCTTTTGAGTTCATTGGTAACTGTCTCCCATGGGGAATTCTCATCTTCTGCCTTTCTTTCCCCTCTGGCTCTTGCTTTGATATCAAGTTCAAGGTTTTTTCCTCTGTTGGGGGGGCAGGGGTTGCTGCCCAGAGGTGTTTTTTGGGCTTTGCTACCTGACGCAACCTAAGTGTTCTCCTAAGTCATAGCTGGTGGAGCATATCAGTGAGGTCAGAATGGATATAAAAGAACAGTAATTGAGTTTAGTTGGGATTCGTTCAACTAGAAATCTTCATCCCTCAAGGTATCAATGAGAAAGTGTTAGGGGTTAGCATTTATATACTCTGTAACCAGGATGAATGGAAAGTAAGGAATTGGAGGTCAGAGCTGTTGCTGCTGCTACCTGATTTAATAGCACCCCTCAGTAGGAAGTAAAATATAGTGAAGATGGATGTACTTCCAAACACACCCATGCCTCATTCGTCAAGCATGGGATGGGAAGGTACTAGCTTTCTCTTGACAGGTTTTCCCAAACTAATTGAAGTAGGAAAGATCAGGTTGTGTAGCCCAAATAGTTCCCAAGAAAGAAAATTCTAGCAACAGGGGCTCTAATTCCCAGAAGGAAGCAAATGTCAACCTAATACTAATCTTAACTTTTGTTATTTCTATAGCCTCAAACTTTTGTAAGACTCACAGTATCATTTTGGGAACACCTGCCACATAGCAGATACTCAACTTATTTTTAAAGTGATTCCAACTTTTATTGATATAAAGGGGTGACCCAGTACTTTTCCTAAATATTGTAACAGGTTGTTGCTCTTCCAGGAAGAATATACTCATGTGTGGTGCTCCTTTTCTCGGGGGGGGGGGGGCTTAGATTCAACAGTCACCAAGTCTGGTGGATTTACTGTAGAGTAGGCAGCTCTGATCACTTAACCTAGCTGTTTTCCTGGCTAATTGTGCCTTCAGCACAGGACCACAGAGTATTCATTCTGGAAGGAAATTCAGTGTGGTCACTGAACTTAGTGAAGTGAAGTGACTTCTCCAAGGTCATAGGAATTCTAGTGTCAGAAGAGTAGAATCCAGGGTTCTTGACTCCCAGGCCTGAGACCTTTCTACAACACACCAGGATGGTATTTATAATGCCTTATTAATAAGTTCCCAAATGGCAGCACTGTAGATGCAAAGGTACCTCAGATTCTTTCTTAATAAAATGTGAGCCAAACCTTGAGCCCTGAGGAAGAAATATTTGTCACGAAGTAAATGAGGAACTTCTGGTTGATATATGATGTTGTGACTGAGATTCCATATGACTTAATTTCAGTTGAGGGAAGTTAGAAAATTGTTTTCCATTTAATGAGTAGCATAAAATAGACTTGTTCTATGAGAATTCCAACCAAAGCACTCATTTTCCTTATAGATTATTCAGGCATACCTGCTTTTTTAGAAGGAAAAGAAAACCAATAACATAGCATTTAGCCTGAAGAACAATTCACAATTACAGACTGCATGGGCATAATTTTATTTTCATTGTTATATTATTTGATAAATTAAGTCTTTTAATCTCGCTTTAGGAAAAACACAGCAGGTTTTATTAACATAATAACTTTCACTAAGAGTCTAATATAAACTAAGCAGAGCCTAGGTATAGGGTTTAACTATGCTGGTTTATTTACTCTTGAATCTAGTGATATTTTTCACATATTCCATGAGGCTGGTTAGCTTAGTGTCATTCCTATTATTCACTCAAGGGGACTGAAGCTCTGAGAAGTTATGTAACTCACATCAGTTCACTCAGCAAATATATAGTGGAACCAGTGGTCAAGCCTAGCACTTAGCAGTTCAGTCTCTTATCACTGTGCTTTCTGGTCTTGATTCGAAAGTCAATAGTGTGTGCTGAAGAGAAGAAATTTTAAAAGGGAAATGCTTACTTTACTTGAAATACTGGTAACTGAGATTATCTATAATTTTTTTTGAGACAGGGTTTTGTTCTGTTACCCAGGCTGAAATGCAGTGACATGATCATAGCCCTCTGTAGCTTCCAACTTCTAGGCTCAAATGATTTTCCTGCCTCAGCTTCCCTAGTAGCTAGGACTACAGGTGTGCACCACAACACCCAGCTTAAAAAAAAAAATATGAATATATATATATATATATATATTCATAGAGGTGAGGTCTTGCTATGTTGCCTAGGCTGGTCTTGAACTCCTGGGCTCAAGCCATCCTCCCACTCTGACCTCCCAAAATGCTGGGATTATAGGTGTAAGCTACCATGCCAAACTATCTGTAGATTTTTAAGATAAAAATTTCCATCATGTTTACTTTTCTTGGTTCACTAGTGGTTAGCTAATAGAAGTTTAAGTCAAATCACTACTCTTTCTACACCCCTCTCCTTTCCTACTTTTAAATCTCATTGATATTTCTTCAAGAAAGTTTTCTTGGGGATGCCTTTTGGTCTAGAAATATTAAGAATTCATTCAGGCAGTGCACACAAGCTGTCTTCCTGAACTTTTAATATATCTGAAAACTTAGGAAAACTTCCTTCTATCAATTACTCCAGATTCTGAACCATTGCTGGAATTTCTCCATCCTCCATATTATTGCCATGTTGGAATGTCACCCATGGATACAAAGGGGCTTGAACACTTGAGAGTTGACATGCTGGGCCTGTATACTACCAATCTTTGGTTAACTTTGCAGCAATTGACTTTTCTGGTGAGAAGCTGAATAGAGCATCTGTCTAGTCAAATTTTGTCCTTTTAAACTTGATTGGGGTTTAGTAAGACTAAAATGTTTATCCGTCTAATGCCAGTTCCTGTACAAAGCAACTCTCTGGTGTAAAGAAAAAGTGTTTTGTTTTTATTTTTCACCACAGGTGATAGAAATATTATTAATAGTACTAGTGTTGATAAGTCACACAAATTGGCAATTGGAATTGACATCCTTAATCAGAAGAGAAACTATGTTATATATACACACATATGTTTATATTTGTGTGTGGGTATAATTTTTCCTCCTTCTCTTCTTTTCCTTCATTCCTTTCTTTTTGTTCAGTAGTATAATTCCAGGAAAAAAAAAAAGAGAATAACAAGACATTTGAGAGAGAGGCTCAGTGACTGTTGGAGTCGACTTAGTAACTTGTTTAACACTTAAGTTTATTGTGTTGTCGGTTCAGTTTCAGGTCACTGCCATCACCTATGAATGATTCCTTCACTTAATCTTCTCTTTGCATGTAGATATATTGCGTCTTCCTCATGCCAATATTGATTTTAGACAGTTCTGGAAGTTGTGACATAAACATATATAATTAACTAGTAGATCATATTTGGTTTTATAGCCCTCTTAAATCACTCTTTTTTCTGCAAAATAAGGTATTGCCAGGTTTCGATAAAAGTTTCTCTCTTCATCCATCTCTTTCTTCTTCTCTTCACCGACTGTCTTTATCCCTTTTTCCAGAGGAAGCTCATCAGTGTGGGAAGGGGCTTCTCATCCACTGCCAGGCCGGGGTGTCCCGCTCTGCCACCATTGTCATCGCATACTTGATGAAGCACACTCGGATGACCATGACTGATGCTTATAAATTTGTCAAAGGCAAACGACCAATTATTTCTCCAAACCTTAACTTCATGGGGCAGTTGCTGGAGTTTGAGGAAGACCTAAACAACGGTGTGACACCACGAATCCTTACACCAAAGCTGATGGGCGTGGAAACGGTTGTGTGACAACAGTATGAATGGAAAGGATCGCTGCTCTCCATTAGGAGACAACGAGGAAGGAGGATGGAATCTGTTTTTTTTTTCTTTCTTTCTTTTTTTTTAGTTGGGGGTAAAGTTTGTGAATGGAAACAAACTTGTTTAAAGACTTTTTATTTTTAACACGTGTGAGAAGATTATAACTTTTGATGCCATTGAGATTCACTTCCCACAAACTGACAAAGCAGGGAGGCTAAAGAAACAATTTTTTAAAGCCAACAAAAATAGAATAAACTGGTTTCTCTCCCTTTTCCTTTTAAGCTATTTGTAGAGTTTATGACTAAATAGTCTGTGCAGGTTCATAGACCGAAGATACTATACTTTAAACAATTAAAAAGAACCAAAAGTAAATAGAAAAGACATTGAACCATGAAGGCCTGGGACCCTGGGCTGTCCATAGAGAAAAGAAAAACCCAACCAAACCAAGCCCCGTTGTGCTCACTGGTGCAAAGAGAAGATCAGGGCCGCTTACGTGGTCTAAGAACCCTTCAGACATTCTTTAAAGAGACAAAGGATACTGTTGATTTTGTGTGTTTCATGTTCTGGATTTTTTTTTTCCTTCTCGGGTTTAAGAGATTTTTTTTGAAATAGCCAGGAACTGACCATTATACCATATGCCTTCACTGGCTTCTTGTGCAATAATATGGTGTTTTGAGTGTGTAAACGAGTTAGAGCTGGCAGCTGAATGATAGACAAGTAGTGCAAATTTGCCAGCTTGGAGATAGAAAGGAATTCAACAATATACCAATTACTTTCCTTCCCAACTTTTTCCTTTTTTTTTGATTTGATTCTGGTTATAGTGCCATAAACCTTGTTACATGTGTATATCCGAATGTAAAAAAAAAAAAAAAGACAAAAATTTATTTAAAAATATTTTTCGCAAAAAAAATTTGGTGTGTTTCTGTTGATTGTGTAAAAATTTATTTTCATTATATAAATGAAACTTGTTTGGGATGTGTCTTTCCCCCCCCCTTTTTTTTTTTTTTTACCTCAACTCAGGTTAAAGCCTTTTAGCTCTGGTAACTTGTACATATAATTGCAAATAAAACACACATTTTTATATGGAGAAAGAGAATTAAGGAAGAGAACAAATCCTGTGTTCTCACCATGAAGTAGAGAGAATTAGCAAGGAAGTGAAAGAGCTCCAGTGTTGGTCTTCCCTGTCACTATGCCCTCTGTTCTTACAGTCCTGTCACCCTCTTCTGCAAATATAATTCCTCAGGTAAAGTGAACTTAAGGGTATGGGGGCAGGGATTCCCATCAGCCTTTGAACCTTGATGATCGGTGATGTCCCCAAAAGCTATGTGATAAAAATTTGTGACAATCTACTATTTAGGAGTCTTGGTGTTCCCCCACCCCTCCACTGTCACTTGTTTATTTAACATCTTTGGTGACATTAGCTATGTAGTATGTTGCAGCAGACTGCTCTTGTCTACCTTTTTCCCAGCAAACTGAACCCAGCCTTGTATGTATACCTTCCTTATGATAACACTTGGTTAATACATAGCTGGATTCTCAATTCACTGTTGATTGGGGGTGGGGAAAGGGAAAGAACATAATACAAATATTTTCTATGTTTAATTAAAAGAGATGTCTAAGGGGATTTGATCATAAGGAAGATTCATGGAAAACTGAAATTTGCCTGGAGTGAATAAAAGAGTTGAAGAATCTGGCATGTCTGATTCTATATGACTGAATTTGACATAAATATTTTTGTGTACATTGTGGTACAAATACAAGGAAATATTTTTGACATTTTAAAATAATAGCTTTTCTACCAAAAGTAATTTAAATTTTTATTTTATTAGAAAAGTGGAGAATGAATTTAACTTGAATAAACTGAAAGCTGTTTGGGATTATTTTAGCTTAATATAAGTATTAATTAGATGAATAGTTAATATCTGTCATTGTTCTTTCTATTCATACTAACAGCTTCTTTGTTGAGCAGTTAGAGTGTAAAAAAAAAAAAAAGAAAGAAAGAAAAACCTATTTCAGATTAGAGAACTAGGGCCTGAATTACACTCCAGGAGTTGACTAAGATGATTAAGATAGAATGCTAATAAATGTATTTAAGGAGTCAGGTTGATATATAATTAGTGACTTAAAGTGCGTGGTAATTTACCAGACATTTCTTTTTGTTATTCTAAGTCTAAATGTTAAATTTCTTGTTCTGATACTGTGTAAAGTTTATTTTCTCCCTCCCTTCCTTTTTCTTTTTTCTTTCCAAACAAAACATAGAGAAAAATCAATACAGTTTCTCTTTTTAGGTACATGGAAATGATTTATGTTTTTTGGAAGTTTATGATTTTGAGAGAGAGTCTATCCTGGGGCAAACAGTAATCCCACCAATCAAAATACCAAGAATTCTGGGAGAGATTCAGGTCTTTTCTACTAATCTGCTGTGAGTCACTTAACCTCCATTTCTTCATAAACAATATTATCCACTTCATGAAAATAACATGGATTGATTAAGCTGTAGCTTTAGAAGCCAGACTTCCAGGTTTCTAGGCTGAGCTAGGAGATAATTGTTTCATCCCATAAAAGAAGAGTCTCTGACCAATGTGTGCATCATTCTCAGAATCCAGCAAGGTTTATTTTATACTGAATAAATTTAATAGGATGAATCTATAATATACTTAATAAAAAAACACCAGATATAGCAGGCATTGCTGTCTTAAGTTGTATAGCAGCTCTAGCTCTTCTATATATGCAGTATATTTATATTAATAATACTTTTTCAATCAATGCATATTAATCAGGATAGAAGGTTTACATTTCATTGAAGAAATTGTGCCAGCTACTTCTGAATAAGAGCATCTGGGCCAGGACAGGCAGTGGGGCAGAAAGTCCATAAATGGAGGACATGCACAAGCGGAGATAGGGAGGAAGAAATGTACACAATCCTGCAATCACACCCTGCCAATAAATAGGGAAGCACGAGCCTTCAAAATGGTAATGAAATATGAGAAATTGGGAAATGGGAGGTTAGAGTATAAAAAAAAGAAAAGCCTGTTTCAGAATAAAGAACTAGGGCCTAAATTATACTCTAGAAGTTGACAAAGACAGAATGTTAATAAATTGCTCAACTAGATCTTCTGAAGTTCAGAAGTCTGACAAGTCAAATTAAATAAAGATCAATCAATAATGACTTTCACCTTGTTTGGAGATGGGCTCTTGTATATAGGCCACAACACATTAGTGTTTTTTTTTTGTCTCCAAAGTTGAAACATCCAGTCTCAGGTAATATGAATTGCTGTTTGGTTTCAAGCTCTGATTGGAGACAATCATTTTATATGGATAGGGGTGGTGGAGGAGGGGGGAAGACTGTTAAGCAATGGCACCCAGAAGGATGGGCGATAATAAAATATTTAGAAAAAAGTTTCAAAAAGTACCCCTGTTTGTAGAAGACTTCCTGCCTTTTGTGGGTGATAGAATATGAATACCAACGCTTTCCATGGTTCCCAGTTTCCTCCTCTGTGGCAACCTTTGTCAACGTTTGTTGCAAGAAACATGTATCAGCATTTGGTGAGAAGCAGAAACAATGATATAGAATGAGCAGTTTATTCTAGGGATTAGGTTTCAGACAATTGAGAGATCTAGTGAAGAATCTAATGATGATAGGCTGAACTCACTATGGATCAGCAGGGCCATCAGGAAGAAAGGCTGACATGAAATAGAGGCGAGCAGAGAAGCACTGGAATTAGGAGGAAAAACTGGAACTCATATCAGCCTTTAACCAACTGCAATGTGGGTGACTTGGAGAAGGATATAGTGCCCTTTTCCGTGGATCTGAATATGTGTCTAGTACTGGACTTGGCAAAGTTGAAGGCAGAGCTTTAGGAGTTGCAGTCAGCTGCTTCCTTAGGTCAAGGTGAGTTACCAGATCAGGAAAAATGTGTGATGTTGTGGTGCTTGGTGCCCCCTTCAAATGGCTGCTGCTTCAATTCTGCTTTTCCAACCTCATGTAAGTTTTCCTAAAGGTTGATTTTAACCTAGTGTGAAACAGGAGAAAGAATTCTGTAAAATGTAGTTCTCTATTTAGTTAAGTTGATGTACAAAACCACCACAGTCCCTCCCTTGATGACTTGGCATCCATATACACCTTTTTTAACCAAATATAACTTCCAAATGAAGACATTAGCAAAATGATATTTTTACCTGATAAGATGCAACTATCATTTATACAGAGGAAAACACCCCTTCTCCATAAAAGGGGACAGGATTCATATTTTACTTTATCCATTTGGGGATTATATTTAGTTCTTCTATTCTAGCTAAGATCCACTTTCTTTTTTGTCTCATGTAATTTACATACTGATATATAAGGATCTTCTGGGTTGAATTGTACCTGCCCAAAGGATATTTTGAAGTCCTAAACCCTGGATCTTGTAAATATGATCTTTTTTGGAAATAAGGTGTTTGCAGACGCAATAAAGAAGAGGTCATATTGGATTAAGATATGCTTAATTCAATGGCTGGGGTACTGATTAAAAGAGAAATTTGGACAGACACAAAACAAAGATTGTGACAACAGAGACAGAGATTGGCATGATACATCTACAAACAAAGGGACAACAAAGATTGCCAGCAACCACAAGAAGCTAGAAGGACATTGAACATATTCTTTCTCAGAACCTCCAAAAAGTAAGTGATCCTGCTGACACCTTGACTTTGGAATTTTAGTTGACAGACTGTAATAAAATAAATTTCTGTTGTTTTAAGTCACCCAGTTTGTGGTATTTTGTTACAGCAACCCTAAGAACTATTACAGTAACTAGATTTTATATTTGGTTGATAAAAGAGAAAAAAGAATGAATTAACAACCAAATATATTTATATCAACATAAAAATGAATATAATTTTTATCATCCTAATTTTCATAACCAATCTTCCGGTGTTTACAGTTTCTTTTACTACCCTTTTCATATACCTTGTGTCCTCAGCAAGCACATCACCTGGTCATGATTCCTTGCCTGTTGAAGTGCCCTTAATCTTCACTTTTGAAGGATCTGAGCCTTGGCAGTTGAGTCTGCATTGGGTTGTTTTCCATTTACTTTGTTAGAGTAAAACAGTAATTACAGGATTTGAGAGTATAAGAGATGCCCTTGAATTCCAGACATACTTCTTCTTACTCTTATAGCATAATAGTAATCCAAATTCTCCTTGGTAGTCATGGTCATCACAGCCAAAATGAGTACAGCATTACTCTACTTTGCCTGTTGATTCTTTAGCATTAGAGATGAATGTAGCCAGCAGGGAGTATCAATTTTCATCTTAATGGAACTATTGCTGTATCTTTCCCTTGGGAACTAGGACTTGTAGACCAGTAGAGCCTAAAGTTGAAAGCAGAAAGAACAAACTTTGCAAGTGGATCACTAGGACTAACAGTGAGAGAACCTCCTTCTATTTTCACCCTTTGATTTCTGTACCTATAAAACCTGGATAAGAGAGAAACAGTAACATACATTGATTAATGATTTAGATAAATTGCAACATCTTTCAGGACATTACCCTAGCCCTGTCCTGTAAAGTATTTCTATTCATATAGTACAGTAAATGAATTGTCAGAAGAATTATTCCACCTTTCCACTGCTTTAACACAATAAGACTAATAAGACTAATGAATTCTATAAACATGTGTTTGCTCCCATACTTCATTTTCTGCAAAGTAAGTTCCTTGGTCAAAAGCAAAGCATTGTGGAATACCAGGATGGTTAATAAGACATAAGAATTCTGTAAGTCCATATATGGTGATTTTGGAAAAAGTATTACTGGTAGAAAAGGCAAATCCAGATGAAAAGTAAGTTTCCATAGAGTGAGAACAAAATACTTCCCTTCCATGAGAGAAGTGATCCAACGCAATTAACCCACCATCAGAAAACTGGCTGATTCCCCTTGAAGATGGTGTTATTTCAGAGGCTCAGCCCTAGTCTCTAGGTTGGATTCTCAGTAGTGGCTGTAGTCAGATTAGCCTAGTAAATGGAAGTTTATATGGCTGAACTCATGTATACCCTTTATGTCTACCACCATGGCAACTTTGTTCATGAGCTCATTGGCCAAGGACAGGAATGAATGAAGACAGAGACTTGACAGAGGTTTGAAGAATGTGTCATCTTGCTCATTATTAAGATCCTTCCATGCTGAGGTTGAGCTTTGGTGAGCATTCACATAGACCCAATTCAAGGTCCATTTTCTTCTTCTCTAGACTTTCTTGTCACCAATTTTCTAGTCATGTTCTAAGTTCTTTATTATTCATCTAAACCTTTAGTCACTGCTCATAAAGCAATGTAGATTTATACCTCTGGCTATCTTTCTTTTAAGGCAAAAAGAATAATCAGGTACACTATAGGAAGTTCTGCCCACTAGGAAATTTTCCCTTTACCACTATCTTCCTGGGCCACTCCCATGTGGGGCCACAGTGATATAGCCATTCATTTTTGGATGATACTAGAATATCATGCAAAACTTTCTGTAAACTAGGTCAAATATTTTTTTAGTCTACTGGTCACGGAGAACTTTCCACAAAGTCAAAGATGTAAGTTCTAGAAGCCATTGTAGAAATAGAGAACATGGGTAAATAGGTCACTTGTTTATTCAATGTACACATCCCTGATCTCACATATTTCACTTCCACTTGATCATGGAATGCTATTACTCATGCCCATCTTAGAGACTTGATGGATCAACAATAGTTCATTGTGGGTAGTTCAGGATACATTTTAACTTGATGACCCATGATCAAGCTTCTGTTTTCAAACTGCTATTCAAAAGAAGAATTTTTGAATTGAAATAAATTTTTTTCTGAAGGGGATGTCATAGTTTTGCTCCAAAATCCTAAGCACCTGCCTTATGATTTATCTACCAGGTGAATAGCTCCATACCGAATTCCTATCCAATACAGACAATTTTAGCACCATGGGATATACTGCATCTAAATGTAAGAGCAGCTTGCATGGCAGCCTTGAACTACTGTAGAGACTTCTCTTGTTCTGGACCTACACAAATTAATGACCTTTCATCATACTTGGTAAATAGATTGGAGAAGCATGCCCAGTGAGATATATGTTCCCTTCAAAATTCATAAAGTTTCATTAGAAATGTACTTCTTTTTTAGTGCTAGGAGGTATGCAACAACTGGTCATAATGTCTACAAAAGGAATATCTTGGCATGCTCTCAACCACTAAATTTTTCCAATTTCATTGGGTATAGACCACTGGATTTTGTGCGATTTATTTCCTACTCTGGTGTGCAAGTACCTAACCAACATATCTAGACTAGTAACTTTATCCCGATTGCCAGATATAGTCAGCATGATATTATTAACATAATATACCTGAATAAGCATCCAGCTCTGTATCTTGTTTGTAGTATTGCTCAGTATTTTATTACTGACTAATCAGAGCATTTTCATCTCACTGGTTTTTGCCATCTAAAACAATTTTCAGCTTATGAAACATCAGAATATTTAACAATTAGCTCTCACAAGCTGGTGTCAGCTTTCATGAGCCATTGCATTTATGTGAGATAGTATCAAAAAGATATCTTCTACCCCATAAGGATGTCATGGCAGACAGTGTAGCTGGTTGGAAGTGGGAGGAGGGACAATGTCAGCATCAATAGTGGAAAAGCAGAAAATAGTTATTATTATAGTTGTAATGTTCTGCATTTAAGTGGCTCTTTCTTTTCAACAGTCTCACAGCACTGTTCTGAATGTCTCCTTTAAATTAAAAAATGATTGTGAAGTCAAATTATAATTATATTAGAATTTTACTCCATAATTCAATACATACAAAGTGAACTTAACGGAAATTAAATTATTGACATAGATATAGACATGCATATTATTATGGAATATTTTAACGTAGAAAATACCAGGGTACGAATCTTTTTTTAAAAAAGCACAAAAATAGGTGCTAACAGATTTTTTTGTTATAGATAGGGAACCAGAAGAGAAAGTTGTCAGGGAGCAGGTTGAGATGAAAGCCAACATTTCCTCAACACTCTTGGTAGAGGTATTTTAAATGACATGGCTCCAAGACTCCGATAAAACAATAAATCCTCTGATCATGGAATAACAAGAAAACTTTAAAATTTTCCATAAGATGGCAGGCATAGATCAAGAATTAGACTCTATCTTGAATAGAGAGAAGGGAGGAGGCAAGCAGGAGGGAGAGACGCAGCCCACTGAGATTTCTTTCCTGCAATCTTTGGGCCACTAAGGAGATTTTAAATGGACTTCAGGGTGTCTGTGAACCCTCAGAAACCATATGAAATTTGTGTGTGTGTTTGAACACATTCATTATGATGCCCATGTCTGTATCTTTCATCAGATTTCCAGTGGTCACTTAACCAAATGGGTTAAAAACTGCCAACCTAGAAAGATATCTTGAGAAATAAATTTGATGTTACTCTTAGAAACAAGTTCCAAATTTCACTAGCTTGCTTCTTCATGGTTGGTACCCTTGCCTATAAGCTAAGCTGAAAGGCAGCAGAAAGTAGTGATAACATGGCAGTCTCTAGAGAAAGATTGCAAAAATTCAGATCCACACCCTATTACTGAGCAGCTGTGTGGCCTTGAGTCAGTTAGCTTGGTTATTCAAACTCTCTGATGCTCAGTTTCCTTATGTCTAAAAAAATGATATCTATCTCATCTGGCTTAGAGGTACACTAACCTTTGTCACACTGGTTTTCTGCCTTTGCATTAAACTCCATGTTCTAAAATAAATTAAAAAAATAAATGAATACATTCATACATACTTATGTATATACCATGTTATTTCAGAGTCTTTGAAGAAGATATCTTGTTCCTTCTGCATGGACAATATTTCACCTTGATTGTTTTCTTTGCTAACTACTGATGATTCCACAGAACTCAGTTTAAATTCCACTTCAACAGAAAAACTCTGACCACATTGCTCAGTTTAGTCCCTCTCTATAATATCCTATGTGACTCAGTAGAATGCTGAAGTTGGCTCACATTGGCTAATGTGAGCTGATTGTTAAAAATTCTAGAACCGTGTGACTGGGAACTGCAATTGTTGGTAGCTTGAAATCAACCATGAACATATTTATACTATAGAAATTGTCAGATGCTACAAGTCAGCTTTTTTGAAACCTGATTTACCAACAACTACTGTATATAGCACTATGTATATTTTTTGTCATGATTTTAGTTATGCAATCAATTCTCTGATTGCTTACTTAATGAGAAAGCTCACCAAGCTGCAGTTTTTATTAGGCAGGAACCATGGTTGCCTGTTAACTGCTGTACTTTCAATACTCACAATGTCTGACCTGGGACTCTAACTCTGTCAAAGAAACAAATCAACAAAGAAGGTAGTTTGGAAAATAGCACTTATGTTGCTTCCATGGCAAAGAAGAGAATTATTTAAGAATAAGGAAGTAGAGTCAAATGTGACACTTCTCTTCTGAAAGTCCCTTCCCTGTGTCATGTGATAACTGGTGGTATAATACATGGTGTAGCTCTTGATTTGGGGATATTTGAAGTTCCTGACAACATCAGAACTTGAGTAACCCCATGAAGTAAAAAGCACGTTTACCATCCAAGTTTGGAGAAATGCAGCCTCTCACCTTATCATAACTGTCCTTGGTAATCTGGGAAATCTTAGAGCTCTCAGAGATACCATCATCTATGTGTCTCTTTGCTGCCTATACTAGCCTACTTCATTCAACCTCAGTTGTGGCTAACTGGATGCAAATTGGTCTGTGACATAGTCTCCAGCGTAGCGCAATGTCTGCCATCCTTTGTTATTTTGCAGCTGAAAGAGGATGTCACATAGGTGGTGGTTTTGGTTTTCTGAAGTTTATGACTATAAAGAACTCAAAAAAGATAGTCCAAATGGCTTGTCAGAGTTGGAAAGTCTGGGTCTGACTCAGCAGCTGGGCTGCAGTAGTCTGAGTACCTGCTTCCTGAGTCTTAATATCTTCAAACCCTGACCATGACCTTACTGGTCAGCAAGTCCCCCAGATACCTGGAAAGTGAGCAATTTCTTTTCCTATCTGGGGAAATCGATCTCTTCTGGAGCTATCTTACACAAAAAAAATTGATTCCTGTGAATCTTCTTAAGGTAGAATGGTCCTTGCCACCACTCCAGAGGTTTGGCAAGGCCAGGCAGAGTTTGCATGAATTAAAAATGGGTTCAATGGAGACAAATCAACCACTTCCCCATCTTGAGGAGTTAGTCACTGAGCTATAGATAAGTGCAGAATGAGTCTCTACAACATTTGGTAACCACAACCACAACTGAATATTCTAAATCAAGTAGGGGATAGGACCTCTTAGTCTAGAACCTTTTAATTCTCATCCCTATGAGACTTGATGAAATGAAGAGGCTTGAGGATTAGAGCTTGGCCCACAATTCACATATTTTGGGTGGCTTAGAAATTGTAAACCTTTCTAATCATCAGAAATCAGGAAACCCAAATCAACCAACCAATAAACAAGTAAACATTACATAGCTAGGGTGTTGCAACAGATGGCCTCATAGCATCTTCATAGCTGAGCTCATCTAGAAAACCTGTTTTTATATACCCCATTCCCAGAAACACGGCAACGGGCCTCCTAGAGAGTATTTATTTAACTTTAATGTTCATATGTATCACCAGGGGACCTTGTTAAAATGCAGGTTCCAATTCAGAAGATGAGGACTGAGATTCTTCATTTCTACCACACTTTCAGTGAGGAGATGGCATAGCTGCCCCCTACAAGGACCACACTTTGATTAGCGGGCCTCGGGTGACACATTTCACAAAAGAGGTAATTATCATGAAGACTAATAGCCACAGGAACTCAGGATGGTTCTCTCTGGAACCTATTGTGGGCTCTTCCTTCTGGTATAATTGTACTCTCCATCGCCCACCACCAATCAATTTCTAGAAAATAGAGATGGTGACAAAATCTGTAAAGTAGAACTAATAATACATGTTCTTTCTCAGCCCCACCCCCCTTCAGCAATATAATCATAAAGTAGCTTAATGGCTGTGAAGTACTTTCAAATCTGGAGTACTATGAACCTATTACTTAAGAATAACTTTTTACAAGAACAGAAAAGTCCTGCCTAATGACCCAGTGTCAGCACAACTGTTTGAAGTCAGAGGGTATTGTAGTTACATGACATGGCATCCTTCTCTACCCACTGTTTTTGTTTTTTAAGTTGTTCTTGTTCAAATATAAGGTTCACAGACACACTGCACTCCCTTCACGCCCTCTTCCTAAGTGAAATTGACCATCATAATGAGCTGGTGGCAAACCTGTGGCTTGGCAAATAGGGCCCAGAAACGTTAGGTTGCTTTCCTGGGCTGATGTCGTTTTTACTCCTGAATTGTATCTGACATCCCGTGTGGGGCTAAAAGGCCAGAACATTTTTAGCTTTAGTTAAGTAATACCAAAATCCTCCAGGTTGAAGCTAAATCCCCCTTTCACTGCTTTTAGAGGGCTAGCTGAGGGCACAATATATCCTCAGAGCCCAAGGCACCAGCACAGATGGGGCTGCTCTGGGTTGATTCTCCTATATTTAACACGGCCCTAATTACCCACAGGTCTCTGAGTGAGAAGGGCTGATGAGCAGTTCAAGTTCCCTGCATAGAAATAGCCCCAGAATAGTTCCAGTGTTGTTTCTAATTGCAATGGATGAGCAGACTGTCTCATTAATCCTTCTCTATCAGCGTGCTAACTGGTGGCCCCAGAATAGCCCTGATCTCAGCCAGCCCACAGCCGGCTTAGGAGCTGGTGGTTTTGTACATATTTGGAGAAGGAAGAATGGAAGAATCTCCTCCTCAGGAATGGGGGACTGTGTGTGTGTGTGTGTGTGTGTGTGTGTGTGTGTGTGTGTGTGTGTGTGTGTATGTGTGTGTGTGTGTGCGCGCGCGCATGTTTGGGGTCACGTGTGTGTGTGAATGTGTGTGTGTTCAGGGTCACGGAGCACTCTGAATTCTAGAGTCTTAAGTCAACATATAGAAACAGGATGTGAAAAAGTGCAGAATATCACCTTGAGTCTGGGCAAGGTTGGTTCAGAAAAGTTATGAAGTAGCTGAAACATGTCTTTCCAAAGTTCTCAGCCTGTTCTTATGTCCTTTACTGTAATGCGTGACTTTACTCTGATTAAATTAGCTCTATCCTTCCTGTCTCTACTCTTTGTAAGATCTGATTTCAGTCACTTACACCTCAGTGCAAATGTGCCAATGATAGGTTTTTACATGTTTCTAGCTTAACGATTTACAAGGATCATTTTCCTTTACACACTCATTTCACCTACTTTGAGTAGCAGGCATTATTCTCATTTTACAAAGTAAGAAAGTGAGGCTTAGCAAACAAGTGCATGAACACCCCAAGATCATACACTTTACAAATGGATAGATCGTGAACAAGAAACTAGATCTTTTCTGGGATAGTTATGAGAGACACATGGTTCCTTGTTAGAGAAACATAATATCTCAATGATGGTGACCATAGTATCATGAAAAGAAAAAACTCTTTAGAACCACATAAATTAGGATTTCAATTTCTGTGACTTTAGACAGATTTCATACATATCTTTGAGCCTTAGTTGTGAGGATTAAATGAAATAAATTGTATAGTAAACTCCTAGTGATGGAAATAAACCAAAGAAACATGACAACTAAATGCAAGGTGTAATCCTGGATTAGATATTTTATCAGAAAAAATAGTAATAAAGAACGTTTTTTTGGGAAAGTTGGCGAAATTTGAATATGGATCTTGGATAGGATAATAGTTCCATAATAATATTAATGTTTAAAATGTTGATAATACACTCTGATGATGTGTGAATGTTCTGAGAAAATAAACATGGAACTATTTAGTAGTAAAAAGACTGATTATATATAACCACTCTCAGATGATTCAGAAAATAATATATACATAAAAAATTTGGAGCAATAACATAATATATGGGCAAAACTTAATACATGATGAATCTGGACAAAAGAATATATGGAAATGCTAGATTTTTTTTTCTGTAAATTTGAAACTGCATCATAATAAACTTACACAAGTGAAAAACAAAATGTAAGGCATGAGACCTCTATATCTTATGACAATTCAAAGTGGTGGTTTGAGTTGGAGGGGTTGGTGCCCTGCTCATGTGGCTCTTGACCTCTGCACCTTCTGGGCACATCCCAGTTGACAGCCTTACTTGGGCCTTTTCCTCCTCAGCTCAGGAAACATGCTCACACTGGGCCTGAGCCGAGAACCTGAGCTGAGAAGTCCTATCCTTCCATTCCACTCCCCAGAGCTTTAGCTAAAACCTCAAATCTAATGAATGGCATGTTGATAGAAAGAACACATGGAAAAATAGTGTGACCCTATTGCACTTTTGCTGTGCTGATGGCCTCTAAGATGGGATAGTGTTCCTGGGAAAGGCTGGGGCTACACCTGCACCTCAATGGTACTAAAGGTGCACATACTAGACTCCACATCGGGATTTGACAGGTTTCCAAAGTGGTGGCCATCGCTGTGACCCTGAGCCCAACACTCATGTTCTAGTCCTGATTCCCCCTCCTGCTCTCCCGCTACATCTCTTGTCCTCACCCCAGCTCTATTCATCTCCATCCATGCCCTCCAGTACCTACCCTATACTGGCATGGAGCTTCTTGATCTCACGCGAGCATTTTCTTCCTCCAGTTGGAGCCCTCTTCCCCATTCTCTCCTTGCCTCTCAAGTTTCAACTTAGATGTCTCTTCTTCTAGAAACACTTCCTGATGTACTGAAACCTGTATTGTCACCCTTTCAACACCCCTCATTGTTCCCTGTACTTATTTTAACATTCTTATTACCCTGCTTTGTAACCGATTCTTTACTAGTCTGTAGCTCTCAGCAAACGTAGGATCTGCAAGCCTTGTTCATGTTTATCCCTAGTGCCTGGCACGTTTCCTTACATGTAGTAGATTGCCCATAGATACTTCTTGGATAAATTAAATAATTAGACTGGATTATCATGACACTTAAGATTTCATTCTGTTGTTTGTTTATCACTACTAAGAGATTTTGTCACATATGCTTAGGAGATTTTAGGGTAATTCATTCAAAAGATGCTCTAACAGAATCCTAGAGACTCAGAGAGAGAGAGAAAGATCTGATTCCAAGCCTGCTTGTCTCCAAACACTTGTCTATGTGGAGACAGAAATCACCAGAAAAGACCTCATTTCTAGAAGTACTGATTTTGTTATATTGGATGGGAGCCAAGACCCTGCATCTGCATTTAAAAAGTTCCATAGATAATTCTGTGGCACAGCCAGGGTTATAAAGTCACTAGAGAAATCTTCCGTTTCACACATGAAAAACCAGAGGTGAAGTGATATGCTCAAGACCACACTGCTAGAAGTGCCAAGTGATGGATGGTATTCAGGATGCTAATCCTCATCAAAGGACTATCCATTGCCTCCTTTCCTCTACCTGGAGTTCCTCCCTCAAATACAGCAGGTTTGTTTTTCTGTGCTCATCTGGTCACACAGGTACATGTTTGAGTATAGGTGATACTTTTTCCATACTGAAATAGCTGCATTTCATTGCTGGGTGAAAGAATGTTGCAGAGTAATTCTAGAGGTAATGCACTTTAGAATAAAATGTACTCTGTCAAGGGAGGCTGGTATTAATATAAGCCCTGGCTTTTGGGATGTTGAATGAATGCATGATAAATCACCTGCTGATTTTGGAGAAACATTATGAGTGAACTAGGATATATATGTATATTTTTAATAACCACCAGCTATTTGGAAACAACCATATTGCTGAAAAAAATGGCCTAATCACCTGTTATTACATTGGCTAGAAGGTCACTAATCCACCACTGAATGTTCATACCGGAAGGGGCCTTAAAATGTCATCAAGTCGAAGTCCCTCAAATGTTAAATTACGATGAGGAAACTGAAGCCCTGAAAGGGGAAGTGACTTGTTCAAGGTATACAGCCAAGACTAAGCCTATTCATTCCCAAGCTTGATTTCTTTCCACTGCAGAATAATAAATACTTGCTTCACCTATTATTGCTTTTACACAAGGAACTGAAGGGATTTCAACTCTTTAGATTACTCATATGATGAAAAATTCTAAGAAGTTCACAAAGAGCAATCAGTTACCTGCTTTTATTCTAGATCCCCCTAGACTACAGAACTAGGCTCTCCCCCTGCCTATGACTTTAGGAGCTCTATACTGAGAGTTGTAGCAAGTTATCAATACTATACTCTCAGCAAACTCATTTCTCCCACAGCATTTGTTTATCCAACTAACCAACTAACTTTTGTCAGAATCTTACTATGGGCTATTGAGTTTTGGGGGGAAAGACAGCAGGGGTGCCCATTTTGCTGCTGAATAAATACTATTGTTTCTTCAAGTAGGTAGCTTTGAGGTTCATTCATAAAATGTGTATATATACTTGTAGGGTTATATTCTCAAATGCCTTTTGAGTCCTGACCATAGTTCTTGAAAGCCTGGCAATACTTAAAGGACAGAAGACATTGTTTGATGATGGAGTCTGTTGAATACTTCATAGTGAACCTCTTTGAAAATGAGGTCCAAGATAAGAATATTTCTCTACCATCAATAACACTAAAATTCCCTATAATGTATCTGTTCTGCTTTATTTCCATTATTATATTTTGGATTATTTGTTTTACACTTTTCTTTAGTTAGGAATATATCATATAAATATAACATATAAATTTTTTTCAGCTTATAATAAAAATGGCATTTTAAATTTTTTCCATGATTGATCTTTTGGTTTATTGGTATATTAGATCAATAAAATATTATTTTATTTGTTTTTTCCAGATTTAATAAGATATAATTGACAAATAAAAATTGTACCTATTTATGGTATACAATGTGTTTTGATGTATGTATACATTTTAATAATGCATACAAAAGTGATCCTGGGTTTGGCAATTGATCGAAATTATTGATTTATTTTTTCAGGAAGAAACAAAGGAGTTTAAATTTTTATAGGTTGCCAGCAGACACACCCAGCATTTCTTGACAAACAAGACTACACTTGGAAGTTTAAAGAGTATTCTGGCTCCCTTTCAAGTTGGTAGACTGGGCAAATTCTGGAAGTTTCCTCACTAACCTGACCTTTCTTATGCTTCAAACATATGGAAATATAGGATAATGGAGTTAAAGAAAAATTTTTTGAAGTATATTGTCAATTTTAAAAATAAGTGAGTTTTCCAAGTGCCACTAACAAAGAAAATTAAGAGAAAAAAAAATGAGTAAGAATTGAAGGTATATGGTTCAGAAGGTTACACAACCAGATAAAAGATGTAGATTTTAAACACCAAAGTGAGAACTGGAGCCCAGTAGCAAACTAGGTCCCTAAAGAAAAATGAAAATGGATATTTTGCAAGACAGTTTGGCTCCAGATAATACTCTAGCCTTGCTCAAGGACACAAAACTAAATTAGGATCCTCTTCTAATATGATAAAAACATGCTAAGATATTACAAATTAAAACTTCTAGGGTACATTATGCTTTGGTGTAAGATAAAACTCTTGTATGGTAGGACCTCCATATCTGTGGGTTCTGCATCCATGGGTTCAACCAACCACAGATCAAAAATATTTGAAAAAAATTACATCTCTATCAAATTTGTACAGGCTTTTTAAAAATCATTATTCCCTAAACAACATAGTATAACAACTATTTACATAGCATTTACATTGTATTATGTTTTATAAGTAATCTTGAAGTGATTTAAATATATGAGAGGATGTACATAGATTATATGCAAATATGATGCCATTTTATATCAGGGACTTGAGAGTCCATGGATTTTGGTGTCTGCTAGAGGTCCTTAAATCTCTCATGAATACAAAGGGATGCCTGTATAATCTACACATTTAGGAAATTCAGAAATAAGACTCTAATACATAACTGGTCTAGAATTAGTGATATCAAAAGGTTCTCAGCAGAAACAAGCATGAAGTGGTTTTAGGGATATATTCCTAACCAAAGGAAAGTGTAAAAAACCATTTAGAAAACAGTTCTGATAAGTCTTTAGTTTTTTTCAACCTAAAAAAGACTTTAAAATTACCATGTTAAAGTTGTTCAAGTCAGCCAGGCTCGGTGGCTCAGCCTGTAATCCCGTGCCTTGGGAGGCTGAGGTGAGTGGATTGCCTGAGCCCGTAAGTTCGAGACCCGCCTGGGCAGCGAGACCTCATCTCTACAATAAATCAAAAAATCAGCCGGGCATGGTAGCGCGCGCCTGTAATTCCGGCTACTCGGAAGGTTAAGGTGGAAGGATCACCGGAGCCCAGCAGGTGGAGGCTGAGGTGGCCGGGAGCGGCCACTGCCCTCCAGTCTGGGGGACAGAGTGAGACTCTAACTCAAAAAAAAAAAAAAAAAAAGTTGTTCAATTCATAAAGAAAACAAATAATCTAAAATATAATAATAGGAAATAAACCAGAACAGATGCATTAGAAAAGAAATAGAAATTTTCAAAAATAGAAAATATTATCATTAAAATATAAATATAATGAGCAATTTAAATAGTAAACTATAGTTACCAGATGACAGGTTAATATATTGAAAAATAACTCTGATTTAAAAAACTTAGAATGTACTAAACAAGAATAAATAAATAAATAATTTGGAGAAAAAGTTGAAGGATATAAAAGACAGAAGGAAAGACTACAAAAAATGTCTCATAGAAATCTAGAAAAGGAGACCAGAGACAATGAGAACAGTTAACTCTAAAAAAGATTGTAGTAGAGTGTTCAGGAATTGAAAGCAGACATTTGATGCAGATCAAAAATGAGTAAAGAGTACCAATTACAATAAATAAAAACAAATTGATTCTTAGATAGATCATAGGCAAACTATAGAATTCAGGAAAATTAGAAAATATCAAAAGCTACAAGAGAAAGTTTTGCTTATAATAATGGAGGACTAGTAATTTGAATCAATTATCTTACTGAAAAACATTAGTAAATCTGGGCAAAATATAAACAATAAGTGTTTGAAAATGCCAGATAGCTGCAAAAGTCATTCTGAATTATGAAGACAAAATTAAAGATAAGAAAACTCAGAGAGGTAAGTTTGACATTTTGGAATGCCTTCCTTCTAATGTATCTTTCAATTGTGGGAGAAGGCTCTGAGAAGCAAAAAAGTGGAGCAAAGCTTTTGGAAGACTGAAGGTACTAGGGAAAACATTAGAGTTCAGAACAATTAAAGGAGAAAAGGTTACTGGTAAATCTTCCAGGTCTTTCATTGGTAATCTAAGAGATTATAGCCTTGGAGTGAGATTGTATAATGTATGTCAATCCTCATGGAGGTTGTAAATCAGTTTTGCAGCATCTCAGTCACTTATTGGATTAAAGTGAGTCTGGAACTGAGCATGCTCCTAAAACTAGCTTAGTTGAGAGATATATTATCCAGAGCTTCAAATTATCTCTCCAATTATGGGTGTGTGTGTGTGTGTGTGTGTGTGTGTGTGTGTGTGTGTGTATGAGATACATTGTGCAAGGGCATATGTGTATGTGATCATGTGTAACCATGTGTAAATGAGGAGGCAAGACAACAACATGACTAAAATTCAAGAAAACAACAGAATGTAGAAACAGATCTACAGGTGGTCTAGAAAATGAACTTTCAGACATAGACTTTAAATTATGTCTTTACTTAATAACACATGATAACCTGAGAATTTCAGAAGAGAATAGGAAATTTTAAAAATAAACCAAGGAGAATTTCTAGAATGAATCAAATATGATAATTGAAACTAAGAATTCAATGAATGAATTTAACATAGCTGAAGAGAGAATTAGGAAGCTTGAAAATGAATTGAAAAAGTTTTAGAAATTTCTAGAATAAAAAAATGAAAAACCAAAAAGATTAAATATATATATATATATATGGATAAGGTGAAATACACATGCAATGTGATTAAGAATCACATTGAGGCCTGGCACAGTGGCTCATGTCTATAATCGTAGCACTTTGGGAAACTGAGGTGAGAGGATTGTCTGAGCTCAGGGGTTCAAGACCAGCCTGGGCAACTTGGTGAAACCTCATCTTCATAATAAATCAAAAAAGTAGCTGAATATGGTTGCATGCACCTGTAGTTCCAGCTACTTGGAAGGCTGAAGCAGAAGGATTGCCTAAGCCCAGCAGGTTAAGGCTGAGGTGGCTGTGAGCAGCGTGTCACCCCCCTCCAGCCTGGGTGACAGAAACTCCAACACACACACACACAAAAAGAAGCACTTAGAGTCCAAAGAAGAATACATAAGAAGAAAATCAAGTCTAAATATATCATAGTTAAGCAAAGATAGAGAGAAAAATCATGTCACCAAAGGTGGGGGGGAGACAATTACCTTCAAAAGAGCAGCAACTAGACTGACAGCTAATTTTTAACAGAAATAATAAAAATAGAATACAATTTAATATTTTCTAATAACTGATAAGAAATAATTGCCAAACTAAGATACTATACAAAGTGAAAATACCTTTCAATAAGACAGGAAAAATAAAGATAATAAATTTTAAGTCTAACCAAAACTATTAGCACTAATCATTAAACTGTCCCTAAAGAAAATATAAAAGTTGTTTTTAGGGTGGATGGAAACTTATCATAGATGGAAGTTTGAAGAACTAAAAAAAGAAAAAAAATTACAAAAGAAAAGATAAAATATGGGTAAATCTAAATAAATATTAACTGTATACATAAAATATCATATTAACTTAAATGCACACACATATTATACAGCAACATTAACATATTTATTTGGAGGACCATGATTAAAGCCAAAGTGTTCTCAGTCTTAGCATTATCTGGGGTGAAGTAGAAGTACTAACTAAACTTTGAAATGTGTGCATATTATGACTTTAAGAAAAAAAAAATAGGTAATATGTGAATAGAGGGGAAAATAATAGAATTTTTAAAACAGTTGATTCAAAAGATGAAAGAAAACAAAGGAAAAAATAGAAGAGATTGGATACATGAAAAAACAAATAGTAACATTTAAGATTTAAGGTAAAGTGTATTAATATTCCAATGACACAAAATGTAGATGGAATAAATACTCCAAACAAAAAGTAACAGTAGAGATAGGAAAAAAAATTATAATATGTGTTGCTCATAGGAGGTACTTCAAATGAAAATACGCAAAAAGCTGGGAAGAAAAATGATGGACAAAGATACAAACCCTAACCAAAGGAAAGCTGATGTAGCTATATTAATATAGACAAGTAAATTTTAAGGCAAAATGCATTAATAGAGATATATGAAGGATAAATGTAGCTGCAAAAAGAAGGATTTTAATAGCATTTTTAGAAAAATGTAAACGTGTTTCTTTGATACTGTATTCAATCTATATGTTATAACTTCTAAAGACAAGCTGCACATTCTTCTTTGATACTATATTTCGCCTATGTAAGTAATCATTTCTTAAAGGTAAGCTGCAAAATGAATTTTCAAACTGCATTACAAAACGTTAACACTTGGTGATATTAAAATCCATCTGTCTAGCATGTCCTTTAACTCATACATGATTTTGTAACATCATGAATTGGCCATTTGGAAAAGATTGGTTCACTGAATGTATTAGTCTTTTATTGCTGCTGCAACAAATTTCCACAAACTTAATAGTGGCTTAAAGCAACATTCATTTTTTCCAGTTTCCATGTATCAAACATCTGGACACATTACAACTCAACTGGGTTTTCTGCTTAGGTCTCACCTCCCTGAAGTCAGCATGTCAGCAGTGCTGTGTTGCTGAATAGAGGCTCTGGGGGAGATACTGCTCCCAAGTTCATTCAGGACGTTGGCAGAATTAATTTCCTTCCCAAGCTTTCCCCTTGGTCTCTTGTTTTTCAAGTCATCTAATAGATTGAATCCTTTAATGGTTCACATTTCTCCAGCTTTCTGTTTCCTCTCTCTCTTAATAAGGATTTCTGCAATTTGGACCCAACCAGAAAATCTAGGATAGTTTCTGTATCTTAAAATAAACTAATTAGTAACCTTAATTATATTTGCAAACACCCTTTTGTTGTGTAACATATCAAAACCATGTTATGACCAGAAGCAAAAGTAATGGGGTCAAAGCTTACCTACCACATTGAATTATGCAGTCCTTCCCAATGTTGACATATCTAATTAAACAATATTTTAAAATTACATTTATTAACACCATATTCATTTATATCATCAGAAAAGTTTTTGAATATTGGGAATTTGTTAAGCTAAATGTTGCTATATATGTCTCTAATTTAAATTTTTCTAAAATTCTAGTTTTCACTTGAAATCCCAAGTGACGGGCTCATTCAAGAAAACGCTTGACAAAGCCCAAAGCCTAAATAATCATAGTTTATCTATCAGCCATTCAAGGAAACACAGTGTTCCATGAAATGAGTGGCTAGTTCAGTTTGCAACACCAACAATCTCCAAGTGCTTTTCCTTGAAACAATTATAATTCTTTGGTATATAGCACAATTAATTTATGCTTACTTCTCAATTTGTCATGCTAAAGATATGAAAGATGTGTACTTAAAGGTTGAGATTTAATAACATTAATAGCTTTTACTAATTCAAGAAGTTCATTTTTAGGTGAAATGGGCACATTTGCCTTAACTGGGAAAGTATTAAAGAAAACAATAACCACTACAGGTTGTGTCCCTAATTCAAAATTCCAAAATTCAAGACGTTTCAAAATCTCAAACTTGCCGGGCTCGGTGGCTCAGCCTATAATCCTGCGCCTTTGGGAGGCTGAGGTGAGTGAATTGCCTGAGCCCGAGGATTCGAGACCCGCCTGAGCAACTTGGCGAGACCTCATCTCTACAATAAATCAAAAAATCAGCCTGGCGTGGTAGCTACTTGGAAGGCTGAGGCGAAAGGATCACCGGAGCCCAGCAGGTCGAGGCTGTGGTGGCCGGGAGTGGCCGCTGCACTCCAGTCTGGGGACAGAGTGAGACTTCAACTCAAAAAAAAAAAAAAAAGCCCAAACTTTTTGAGCACTGATATGGCACTCAAAAGAAATGTTCCCTGAAGCATTTGGATTTCAGATGTTCAGATTAGGAATGCTAAACTGATATACTGCAAAATATGAAAAATCTGAACTCTGGAACACTTCTGGTCCCAAGCATTTGGGGTACTCAATCTGTAATACAACTTAGTGCTAGTGCCTTGGTTTGTGCTAAAGCATCAGCAGTTTTTGTTTGTTTGTTTGTTTTTGAGTTGGAGTCTCACTCTGTCGCCCAGATTGGAGTGCAGTGGCCGCTCCCGGCCACTGCAGCCTCGACCTGCTGGGCTCCGGAGATCCTTCCGCCTCAGCCTTCCGAGTAGCAGGAACTACAGGTGCGCGCTACCACACCCGGCTAATTTTTTTTTTTTTTTTTATTGTAGAGATGAAGTCTTGCCTGCCCAGGCAGGTCTTGAACCTGTGGGCTCAGGCAGTCCACTCACTTCAGCCTCCCAAAGGCGCGGGATTACAGGCTGAGACACCGAGCCCGGCTAGCATCAGCAGTTTTATCTGCCACTGATTTTGCACCAGTGGTCAACACAGTCAAAATCCCAATACAGTGAAAAAGTCAAATAATGACTTGGTGCTATTATGAAAATAGTTGCACCTAATAGATTCCTTTAAATGGTCTCAGAGACCCCCACGTTGCTTGAATCACTTTGAGAACTGCTTGTCTATAACAACATTATTCAAAGAATTAAGATAGATAGATTAATTGATTTACACATAATTATAGAAAACTTCCTTCACAAAACTGGTAAAACATTTTGAAACTTATTTCCCTAAGAAGAGGCATTGTCAGCAAATACACAGACCCTAAAACCTTTAAAAATTCTTCGGGATGGCATGAAGTATCTCTAGCCATTTGTCACTGATGTCTTAGAAAAGAGCCACAGCACCTAAATTCTTTTAGAAATACTTTCAGAAGTGTAACATTGGTGTTAATGAATTATGAATTGGACTAAAATGACTAATCTTTTTGTGTTACTATAAAACAAGGAGAAGAGCTACCTTCTGCAACACAAAGAAATTGAATAATATTTAGAATCTGTGTAGATATGCATATGAAGGAGTTAAACATATTTATGGGGTAGGTGGGAAGGAGAGATGAATATCCCTATAGGACCAAATGCAAAGACGTGTGATATGAGTTCATAGCATTCATTAATCATGCACCACCAGGGTAAAGAAGGCTGTCTAGAAAAGGAATAGCTGGCATCTCCTCTGTTATTGAGCCACCTCCTGACATCAATATGATGTGGAGAAGATAAAATACTTTTGGAATGAACCAAACTCAACTTATCAAAAAGCTTAAATATGCCACTATCTGTCATGTGAACTATATCAAAGTCCCACAGGGACATTGACAAATGAAATGAGGAAGAGCAGAATAAATGAATAATTAAGTGGAGGATTATACTATGTAAGAGGACTGGCCACTGCACCTGAGTGAAACTGATCTGCAGTTATCTCTTCGCATAATATAGGGCAAAGCAGAGGGCCCACTCACTGCTTGAACACCTCTGTAAAACCTCCAGAAAACCCAGTGGCCTGCATTGAGCTGTTTGGTTGGTAGAAGTGGAGGGAGGGTTGTTTGCTGATGATGCTGAGTTTGAAGGTTCATGGTCTAGTATTGCTCTGACTCTTTTGGCTTTCTCTTTTTATCGTCTGTTGCCCTGCTCCTATCTGCTGTGGCAATAACATTTGGACTGGGCTCTCAGAGGGGTAGCTAGGCTTCCTAATAACCCTGGAAGACTTCATTCATTATGAAATCTACAAGCATTTTCCTAGCTCTTTTCTGGTTATCTTGACATTTTGGAGTGAAATAGAGAGGGCAAATGAGGTTAGAGCCTCGATCCCTGCCCAGTGACCGGGTGAACTGAATGTTTTCTCAACCTGCTTTGTGGAAGTTGTCCCAACCAGGAGATGTAAATGGCAAATTGCAATTGATCACTTGTGTTGTGGAAATAAAACAGAAGTTGATTTAGCATTTTTTCTCTAAATTAGTATTTTTAAATGAGCAAGCCATTTAAGGCAAACATATACTGAAAAAGAGAGTTGAATTCCAAAGAAGAGCATTTTCATGTTCTCACCATCTCTTTGGGATGATGAATAACATTTAAACTGACCTCCTAAATTATTGATTGTTTGAGAATCTCATTCATTCAACAAATGTTTACTTAGTGGTCATTCTGTGCCAGGCACTGCTCTAGGACTATTAAGTGACTGGAATATATTATAGTGACACTTAACATGACTTATTTAAACCACTACATTTAATTTTCCTGCTTTTAACTCTTCTCTCTCTTTTTAAAAATCTCTCTCCCTCTGTCTCTCATACAATGAGAATGTGAAAAGCACACATACCATCCATGAACCCACACTGCCTGAGTCAACATGCATTTTGAGGACAATAGACTTTCTTTGAGAGATGTCTTTAATTCAAGCCGGAGGTGCCTTGTGGATTCCATGCTGGAGAAGACTTAGAGAAAAGGGCCTGAGCCATGTTTCTTGGAGCAATTAGATCCCACTGTCCTCGAATAGACTCTTAGCATTTATTGGCAAAAGGTGGAGTTAATAATGCCATCACAAAAAAATGTACAAAGTTGCCTGTGTCCCTGGAGGGATATTTGGTTGAGTTATACTCAGCATCAAATTAGACGCTGGGTTTGTTTTAAATTTCTTAGGCATTCTTTCTCTATGAAGGGAAGAGACAGCAAATGTGATTTTGCTTTTGTCCTTCAGAATTTCCTGTCAATCTCCCCACACAAGTGTGCATCAGATATAAGAGATGACACTAGAAATGTCTTACCAAGAAAGGTAAAGGGTTTTTGTCAATTATCTTATTATTTGACTTCATTGTATTCAACCTGGAAATACAAGTGATTTCCTAGTGGCTGGGGAAGTGCCAAATTGGGGAAGTTCTTTAATAAACAGCATCTTACAGTTATTTCCCGTGGGAAATGAAGAACACTATAGACAGCTGTTGGAATTCTCGATTAAGATACTACCATGCCAAGGTATGGTGGCTCAGCCTGTAATCCCGCCCCTTTGGGAGACTGAGGTGAGTGGATTGCCTGAGCCCGCGGGTTCGAGACCCGCCTGGGCAGCGAGACCTCATCTCTACAATAAATCAAAAAATCAGCCGGGCGTGGTAGCACATGCCTGTAATTCTGGCTACTTGGAAGGCTGAGGAGGAAGGATCGCCAGAGCAC
>NW_007253006.1:648515-722535 GCF_000164805.1 Carlito syrichta | reverse complement strand
CAAAAAAAAAAAAAAAAAAAAAAAGATACTACCATGCCAAGGTTTTAAATGCAAAATTTCCTTTGCCAAAAGACCTTGAGACATTTGGGGAGAGTAACGTCAAAAGCTGTTTGGACACTCCAAAAATAAAAAGTCCCATTTGGTCTTCCCTTTTGATTTAACTGTTTGGTATTGGTGAAGGGAGGATGGGATACATTGGCTAGATGTAGATAGTTTAAAAATGGGTGATGCAGAAAAGGAAGAAATAGATCCAGTCCTCCGTCTTCTAGGCAATGAGTGTCTAAAGTACTGTAATCAATCGGCATTCACCTATTACTAGCCTATTACTATGTTTTCAGTATGTTCTCTCAGCTAAGTGAGAAAAAGAATATGCAGTGGAAAATTTAAGTGTAGGCCACACATGAATAAGCATTGAGTGGTTACAGGGTAAACTACCAGGCTGCTATAGACCAAAGAGGGTGTGTATTACAAAGATATAGGACGTGTCCAGGATTTTATGTTTCTGCACTATGGTGGAACCCATATTTTACCAACCTGAATGTTTCTCTTTTCATCATAGGGCATGTGATAGAACATCTTTGCTGACTCCAGGGTTTCAGAAGATGTTTAAGGGCCAGGTGCAGCAGCTCATTCCTGTAACCCCAGCACTTTGTGAGGTAGAGATGGGAGAATTGCTTGAGCCCAGGAGTTTGAGACCAGCCTGGGCAACATAACGAGACCTTACCTCCACAAGAAAAATAAAATTACCTGGGTATAGTGATGTACACCTGTACTCCTAGCAACTCAGGAAGCTGAGGAGTGAGGATTCTTGAACCCAGGAGTTTGAGGCTGCGGTGAGCCATGATCATGCCACTGCACTCCAGTCTGGGCAACAGAGTGAAACTTTGACTCAAAAAAAAATTACAAAAGATGATTAAGGCAACCAGCTAAAACATAATATATTTTTAAGGAAAAAAGAGAAAGGAAAAGAGAGAAAGTTATCCAAACAGAAGAAAGGAAAAGGCATCCTCTAATAATGAAGAACTGGCAACACACAGTTTACCAATTTTGCTAAAGTAACCCTTAACCATGCCTTTGATGGAGATGCTTTTATGTGTTTACTTATACTTAACTTTTAGGTTGAACACTGAGACGGGGTACCAGATTCAGGCAAGCAAATACTAGATGGAACTGCAGAGGGAAAGTCTAACAGGGCCACCCAGAAAATAATTAAGAAAAGTTCAGTGCTACAACATCCAGATGACAGCAGGGCAGAATTTTCCAATTAAACTGGCTAAAGATCATCACATGTTCCTTAGTGACATACAATTGGAATTTAATATCAAAATGATTTCTATAGTAATATTTAGTGAATATGATTGCACTGGAGTTACCCGTATAGTGAACTGTGAAGTGTACAGAGGTAGCTATATAATTTAGGTATAGAAGGGACTTAATGTTGGCAATTTGGAAGGAGGCGGGCAGCTGGGACACTTAACCTGAGGCTGTATTTGAATAATAAACATAAGGCTTTTGCTTAGATTGTACATCTATTTAGGATGGCTTGGGCGGGAGCTAAAGGCTATCATTGGGCCGTCTATAAAGATTCCCCAAATCACTTTTTGGTTCTACCCACTATTCTAATAACCTAGTGAGTGCTATGTTTTGAATGTGTTCTCCAAAGTTCATATGTTAGAAACTTAATTGTCAATGCAACAGTGTTGAGAAGTGATTAGTTTATAAAGTTTCTGCTTTTATGAATAGGTTGATACTGTTATTGCAAGAGTGGGAGAGTGAGTTTGTTATAAAAGTGAGTTCAGACACCTCATGCATTCTCTCACATAGTGTCTCACCATGTAATGCCTTCTGCCATGTTATAATGCAGCAGGAAAGACCTTACCAGATGCTACCCGTCTGTCTTGAACTTACCATCCTCCAGAACCATGACCCAAATACACTTCTGTTTTATTTATAAATTGCCTAGTTTGTGGTATTCTGTTATAATACCACAACACAAACTAAGACAGTGTGTTTTTTAAGTTATTTCAAAAAGCCAGACACAATGGATCATGCCTATAATCCCAGTGCTTTGAGAGGCCTAGATGGGAGGATCACTTGAGGTTAGGAGTTTGAGACCAGCTTAGACAGTGTTCCAAGACCTCATTTCTACAATAATTATTTTTGAAAAGCCAGAAATGGTGGAGGCACTCCAGATACTTGGGAGGTTGAGCCTGGAGGGTCCTTTGAGTCCAGGAGTTCAAAGTTATTGACCATTGTACACCAGTCTGGGTGATAGAGTGAGACTCTGTCTCAAAAAACGTGTTATTCTTGACATATTCTTATGTTGCCTTCATGAAGCCCTGAACATAAACATCACTTTGAAGGTATTGATATAAATAGAAAATTGGCTCATGTAGGCGCCAGTGACCACTGCAGTTGAGATTATAGTGTCCAGAGAAGGCAAATCAGATAAGTGACTTTCTGATTTAATGCTGGGTCAGCAAGTCTTATTTACATTGAAGGGTGTTATGTACAAATAGGAAATTCATGCTTCATGCTTCAAAACCAGTGTGGTCTCCAATTGCATTGCTTTGTTTGGCCAGCTCTCTGATTCACCTCACGTGCAGTTTTCTGGGACTGTCTTTCAAGGCACATGACGACAGCACTATGAGCCTAGTAGCTGTTTAGAACTAGTAACTCTGCACCCTCACCCCCCCATCTGTACTTTGGGTCACTGCTCACTGGGAGTAGATTGGGAATTTTAGCAAGCTGAGCTGTTTAGAGTGACATCTCCAAGAATTTGGAATTAGACAAAAGATGAGAGGTCAGTTTCTCTGGGCAAATGGACGTGTACTATGTAAATTTGGGTGAAGTTGGTGTCTGTAGCATATGAGTGGGGGAAAAAAAGAAACAGATATTCTGAAAGAACAAAGCTGAGAGGTGCAGAGAGAGATCTGCCTGGATTTCTTACAACTTTTCAGTTCCTGATTCTCATGTTTTTCCTAAGGGCACACTTATTTTTTCTTGAATTCTCTGAGCTATTATTGAATCCTTACAATACTATTTTTTGATTTTTTATTATTTATGCTAGACTACAGGGGTTCTTGTTACTTGTATATTCAAGAGTCCTGACTTGGAAAATGGCTCAAAAATAGTTTGTAATCCCAAGAGACTTGAACATCTGACATCTAAGAAATAGATCCACTGTCCAAACAATATTCATTCATGTCCCTGTTGGGCTGTGCCAGTGATTGTCACTAAGTTTCTACAAACTTTGTTGGTAATCATTACAAATAGTTAAATCTTAATTCTAAAGTGTAGAGGTTGAATAATAATTAGATAATTACCAGTGATTCTACTTTAGGCTGAAAATCTGCTCAAAGTAATTTTTATCATGAGATAGAAGACTGAAGCATAACTGAGCATCTATTATTATAAATGTATGTCTGGATTGAGTTATCAGACTCTCTAGTAAATAAGATACTGTCATGTGTGCTGGTTTGCTTATCTCAATTAACTCTGACAGCCACCCAGTGAAGTTGTTATAGGTAAGAATCAGATTTCCCAAATAAAGGGATTAAAGCCTGGAGATAGGTTATGTTGGAGATCTTTTAGAAGAAGAATATTATGAGTAACCCCCTCTCCTGAGCAGCTCTGTGCTTCTCCAAAGTTTTAATTACAAATATATGTCAATTAAACATAATTTTGAAAGTAGAAAAATTTTTACCACTTATTTTCAGTGTAAGTAGTTGGGTTTACTTCATAACACATTTTTTTCCAGATTTTTAAATGTAGTTGTGGCCATGCCATATGTATAATTACAGAATTACTCTTGTTGCTTAACATGATATAAAAAGGTTTATTCTCAAGTTATTACTTAGCATTATAGATCATTTTTAGTAATCACATGAGGCTAGGTGTGGTTTGTTATGCCTGTAATCCCAGTACTTTGTGAGGCCCAGGAATTAGGATTGCTTGAGCTAAAGAGTTCAAAATCAGCCTGGACAGAATAAAGGGACCTCATCTCCACAAAGTTTTTTTTTTTTTTTTTTAAATTAACTAGGTATAGTGGCTTGAGCCAGTAGTCCTAGCTACTCAGGAGGCTGTAGTGGAAGGATCACCTGAGCCCAGGAGGTTCAGGCTGCAGTGAGCTTTGAGTATGCTACTGTACTCTATCCTGGGCAACAGAATGAGACTACTAACTCAAAAAAAATAATAATAGTAAAATCCCATGATATATCATCCTGTGAATATATGTACTATTTACTAAACTTGATATACTGCTAGGTATTATGGATGCTTTTATTATTTTTACAATTGTGAACATCCCCAGCAGTATCTTTCAAACTAAGCCACACTATATGTCTATAAAATTACCTCCAAGGTTACACTTTCCTCTGACTGCACAACCTTCTCCTCTCTACACGTCTACTACTTTTCTCAAGTCACTTGACCATTCCTGATAATCATTTCAATTTTATTTCTTTCAAGTTGACTGTACTCCATACCCTTCAGCTTTCATCTAGAAAGTGACCGTTATGGTGTCTGGCATTTGTCCATGTGTGGCTTTTCTTTCTTGTTATTTTATCATGTTCTCCCTACCAAAACACTTCCTCTGTTTTTGAGCCCTTATTAAAGATTAGTAGTTGTTTGTGGAAGGAGGAAGGAAAAGAAAGAGTGAGTGAACTAACACTGCTTTTCAAATCTTTGCTAAACTAAGTTATAGTTTTCTATTTCCTGAATGACTAACACCGACTTTATTTCTAATTGTGTTACCAGTTAAAACTATGCTTCAAGCCTAGCATGGTACCTTTACCTATTATGCTATAGAAAAATTTCATGGTTTGCTGCCTAACCAATATCTACCTTTTAGCCACACATATTAGTGAGTCAGCATACCATGGAAGTTTATAAATACAATATTTTTATGATGGGGCATATAGTGGGCAATTCAAGGTTCTTGGTCTAAGCACAAGTAATTCAACACATATGTCTTGCCCCTAAGACTCTACATGATTTCTTGAAATAAGATTTTCCTTTGAGTGTTTTTTCTTTTAGTTAAGATTTTATGCCTACTATAAAGTCACATATTTTTAATAAATAAATACATAATAATATTAAAGACTGCCAGAAAGTTGGAAACATGTCTCTTAAATTTTGTGAAATTGGTTGAGTTTTTACAAAGACACTGGTCCAATCAGCAGAAACATAGAAAGAGAGGAAAGACTTTTTTCTTCAAATTAAAGGATAATTCTTTTGGTGGTATTGCTAAAGAGCCTGTATTTTGAATTTTCTTTTTTAACAAAAATGTTTAAAACTTGAGATGAGAAAGGAAAAGAGGAGTAGGGATTGAAAAGGAGGCTAATCCTTAGGGTTCTGCCTTTTTTTTTTTTTCTTGAGTTGGAGTCTGTCATCCAGCTGGAGGGCAGTGGTACCCTCCTGGCCACCACAACCTCGAACTGCTGGGCTCTGGCCATCCTTCCACGTCAGCCTTCCAAGTAGCCGGAACTACAGATGCGTGCTACGATGCCCAGCTAATTTTTGATTTATTGTAGAGACGAAGTCTCGCCAAGTTCCCTGGGCGGGTCTCAAACCCAAGGGCTCAGGCAATCCTCTCATCTCAGCCTCCCAAAGTGCTGGGATTACAGGCTGAGCCACTGAAGGGTTCCGCTTTTGATGAGTTAATCTCTGTTTTCTGAGCAAGCTTCTTGCCTCTGTGCCTTCTTATCCAAGTTCCATGGGTGATATACTCACAGACTGAGCAGCCCCTAGGCCAAGCTTACTCTGAGATACGCATAAACCTACATATGTTAATCAAAACCATATTTAGACATTTACCTGCAAATTATTGCAATGCACAATAATTAGACCTAATGCTGAGGAGCTTATGTAAATAACTATAATTAGTACTATTTTTATCCAGTCCAACCATATTTTACCTTTTTTTCTTCTTCATGTTAGTCTCTAATATCCCCAATCAGTATTAACATTAAAATTTTGCCTAAATTCACGTACATTTTAGTTCTCACTTTATTCACATTCTCTCTCTGAATGACTCCCACTTCAGATGATGAATAACATGTATGCAAAAATTTTAATTGTTCTGGCATTAACATCTAAGTAAATACTGGTTGAAGGAAGATTTGGAATAGTAAAGATGCTGGTGACAAGATAACTTACCCTTTCTGTTCAGACCCTTTTGCAGTTGGAGGTCAAGTAATTTAGGGAGTCAAACCCATCCGCTTTGAATCTAAGCACTGCTATTAGCTAGGCAGTTTGATTGTGCTTCCTTCCCTGATCCTCCATTTCCTCTTCTGTAAAATGAAGATGATAGGGACTTACTTCATAGGGCTGTTATAACTAATAAATGAGATATTTTTAAAAGAAGTACTGGTCCATATCAGGGCTCAGAATCAGCTCCATTGGAACACCCAAGTTTGATTATGTTTATTCAGTTTAACAATATTTATTGATTACCTACCATGCCCGAGGCACTAATGCTATACATTAGAGATATAAAGATATGGAAGATGTGGTACCTACGCTTGAGCTGCTCATTGTATCTTGGGAAAACTTGGGTCATTACAGACTTAAAACAATTATAAGAAGCTATGTTTTCTGTTTGAAGAATGGCAATATGAGAACTATAATAATCTAAATTGCCAGTGTCACATGCAATGCACTGCAAGTGGCAAGAGTCAAGGAAGGTTTACGTCATTGGAACTCTTTATATTTTATTTTTCTGTCTTAAATATTACTGACACTAGACATATTGGCTATAAAATTTGAACACAATTATAAATCATCTGTGATTCATCCATCCTCTTTCTCTAGTATGACTATATTTTTTTCTTTGTTTAAACCGATAGTAAAAGGAAATGAAATGTTTTCTCTATTATACCCACTGAGAAATTAGAGGTGGCCTAATTTTTCCATACTTTAGTCTTTCTCATGGAGCACAATTAAAGACAGCAGAATAGTAAAAAAATTTTTCAACAATAAATGGGACTCTTTTTCATGACTCTATCTCTTGCTTTTTCACCCTTGTGGATCTGGTTACATTCAGAAATTATCCATGTGGTAGATTTCCTAAGCATCAGGAATCCTGGCTAGTCCAAAGGGGGGACACCCACAGTTGTTTTTTTTTTTTTGAGTTGGCATCTCAATCCGTCTCCTAGGCTGCTGTGCAGTGGTATGCTCACAGCCACCCCATTGTCAACCTGCTGGGATCAAGTGATCCTTCCACCTCAGCCTTCCAAGTAGCTGGAACTACAGGCTGCATGCTACGATGCCCTGTTAATGTTTTGATTTATTGTAGAGATGAGGTCTCGCGAAGTTGCCCAGACTGGTCTACCCACAGTTTTTAACAGTTGTGTTGGGTCATCGGTGATCTGAGATAAAGACAGCTAGAAAAATCAGAGAAGATGACAAACAAAAGCCATCAAAATCAAAAAAGGGGAAACACAGCAGAGAGATTCCAGCAAAGTTTTGGAACCAAAATTCTAGAGATCAAAGGGTCCCCCTGAATACAGAGTTCGCCAACATATTCCTTTTTTTAAAAAAAAATTAAAAGATACCCATAGACCACTCTTCTAAGCTAGCATGCAATTTGCAATTTTCCACATCAATATTTGCCAATGTAATTTTGTTAATTTATTGATGCAGTTGATCTTCTTGGGTTCATTTCAGGAACAGATGATTCTACATACTGGAGCAGACTGAACTCAGTGTTGAGTTTCACATGATTACTGTTAATCACTGTTTCCTGTGTTCTAGCATAGTTTTTTCTACACAGAGCATGCCAATAAGTGTGGGAAGCCAAAGACAGAGCTTTTGTCTTCTTGGTAATTCCCCTTCCACATGACTAACATTGATCTATGTCAGATGAGATTTTGGGCCTAGGAGGGGATATATTAGTGTTTTCTCTTGATCTGAGTCAGAAATGAGATTAGATTAACCCATTTCTCTAGTAATTGACCTTGAAGCTGTCACCAAGCTTCCTCTTTCTGATCTCTTGCTTCTACAATAATGTTGGATGTACACATTAATGAGCAGTTGGCCAGAGGATAGTTAGTGAGCAGGAAAACCAAGGACAAAGTAATCAATCGACATTTTGATCAAGTATCTGCATACAAATTTCCAATCACTAATCTTATGTGAGTGTATCCTCAAAAGCTCAGAGGTTCCTGCTGATTGTTGATAGCTAGCACATGTTGGTTCATTCTTCTCCATGTTTTTGACATGCAAATTTTATCCATTGGCTAGTAAAGAACAGGAAGAAGCTTCTACTAAGAATAAAAGAGAAGCCTCTTCCAAAACTTGCCAAATAATTTGATGATATAAACATAATTCCAGACTTTTTTAGAAGTTCTTGAAATTCGACCTAGAATTTTGACCTCTATGATTGTATCCTAAGAATATGATTTAATCAGAGATGTAGTTAAAAACTTGCATGTGAGATATTATTTACAATAAATGAAATTTGAAATGAATTAAATATCAGTGATAGGTGAGTGTTTAGATAAAACTAAGGAGACCATATGAATGAAATTATATTCAGTTATTAAATGTCATATTTCCAAAAATTATTTAGCAACAGAGGAAATAACTCACAATATAATGTTAAATAATAACTATTAACACAATTTAAAGATTTCTTTCCCCATTTTTTCTCTCATCTCCTTACCTTTTTCTGTGTATCTCTTTTTTCTCTCTCAAAAACACGTAAAAAATGTTTGCAATATTTTTATCTCATAATTTTCAATTTTTATTTTAAAGATATTAAATAAGAACATGCATTTGACTTATAATCAGTAGAAAATTTAAACGAGTTTTTAAAAAGTCTATATTTACTTATCTATTTTTTTCTGACAGAAAACAGAAGGTCTCTGAATCAGAAACAGATAATTTACTGAGAGCATCTTAACAGTACTAGTTACCCATACCTCAATTTCTTGTTGGGGGAAGCACACTAAGGGCCAAATATACCTGCATGTGCAGTGTTGCTTCATTGGAGAGGAACCTAATATTATGCCATTTGAGCTTATAAAAGATGGCTGGCACGTGTTTCTCCTGCTCTGAGGCAGCAGTGGGGAGGGGCGTGAGGAGAAAGAGAAGGCGAAAGAGAGAAAGAGAGAGAGAGAGAGAAAGAGAGAGAAAGTGAGATTTTGCTCTGGAATGTAAGCAAACCCTCTCTGGAGAGAGGAGAGAAAGGTTTCTAGGTTTTTATTAGTTAGAATGGTTCTGAAGCAGATGAGACTTTAAATCTCTCCAGAGCAATTTACTATTTCTAAGGTATATAGCATGCTTACCATCCAATCATCTTTCAAGTCAAGCTGCCAGTAATTTATATCTCTGATAGTGCAAAGATATAAAACTATTCATTAAGCTTTGCTTCTCAACAGTCTTCCACTGATGGCCATTAAAATAACTGATATTAGATTTGCTCCTTTGCTGTGAACAGCTAGAATCTTGGACAAAATATATAATACAACATGTTCAGACACTGGGCAATCCAGAATATATAAGCAATTCTTACACTCAAAAATAAACTCATTTAATAAAAGAGTAGCAAAACATTTGAATAGATACATTAAATTTATTTTTATCATGCATAATTTTATACAAGTACATAAATGTGATAACATATACTTTAAAAGATACAGTCTTTATTTTTTTGATTTTTGCTTGGTTTCTGCTTTGTTTTCCTAATGTCACTCACATTATACCTGGCCCTATTCCCTTGGATATTCATGGTAAAACCTAGAAATGTTTTCTTTACTAATTTAATTATATAAACACACACATATGCACACATTCACAAGGTGTTTGACTTTTTTAAAAACCAAAATGAGAGCATACTATATTTATATTTCTGCATCTTATTTATTGATTCATTTGTTTGTTTTTTTCCTATCAAACTAATAGGAAACAAGTTTTTTGTTTTTTTTTTTAAACAAGCTCTCATCCTTGGCATTGATGCAGGTCAACTGTTGTAACTCTAATTTTTTCTTTTCATAGCAGCATACTATACTGTGTATAAGCACCCATTATTTCTTCAGAGTATGTTACAGACTCCAGGGATACAGCAGGGAATAAAATTGACAAAAATATCATTCTCCAAAGTGGAACTTTCAATTCTGGTGGAAAAAATCTGCTATGGTATTTATAGTTTTGAAAAATTTTTGTTGTTCTGATAGATACAAAATAATATCTCACTATTTCTATTGATTTGCATTTTCCTGACTAGAAAAGTTGACACTTCAATCGCATTTCTTCTAATCCTTGTTTTTATTTGTGGGTTATATCTTTACCTATTTTTATATATTTTTGTCCATTTTTAAATGTTTTGATCATTTTTGCTTAGTATGGAAACTTATACTTTTCTGTGAGTCACAAATCCACTCTACCCAAATCTATGGCATGTCTACTGATTTTATGTATGGCATCTTTTTTCATATGATTGCTTTTCATCTTGATATTGTATTTATCTGTTTCCATTGTCACTTTATAGCTTTTAGATTTTAATATTAGGTTAGAATCCATTGTGCCTGTTGTTTATGAAATATTTCTGACAAAAACATTGTTATTTAATTTTTCTCACTTAAACCTTTTGCTGAAACTGATTTTTGAATATGGTGTTACGTGATGTTCCAAATGAAGAAGGTAAGGGCTAGGCTGGAGCAGAGGCTGCAGGGTCCCCTTCTGCGGCTCAAGCTCTCTCCAAACCCAGTGCCAGATCTGCCTATAGAATAGCTAGCACAGTTTGGAGTTTGCTTTCTGCACAAGACACTTAAGGTAATTAGATTTTCCTTATGTTAATAATAAAAGTTTCCTGGAGATGTTCAAAAATCAATTTAGACCAGTTGAAAAATTGCAGTACATGACAAGTGAAAGGAAGCACTATTTCCATATAAAGATGTATTATAGATATGGCATCTCCTGGGTATTAATCTTGTATTTCTATCAAAATGTGATAATAATTAACTTTGCCCAGCATTATTCCTAAGTACGACATGTTTTATAATTCATGGGTTGGTTATATTCTAGTTATTTATGGACTTTTTTTCTCTTTAAAGATATATTATTGTACCACAGAAGAGGCAGAGAAGCATAAGAACTTTAGAGGGAGACAGATGTAGATACAAATCTGCAAATTACCTAGTGTAAGACCTTGAGGAAGAAACTGACGTTCTCTGAGCCTTGATTTCCTGGACAATTACACAGAATATAATATTTGTTTCACAGAAATGATACAGTATTAAGTAAGATTACATACCAAAACATACCTGGCAAATGGCAGCCACTCAATAAATGGTAACTATTGTTATTTTTATCTTACTTTATAATACCTAGTCGTTTCCTTTATTTATGGGAGGCAGGGGAAGGGTATCACATCACAATCCTTAATTATTTTTTCACTTTATTTTCCATTGTCTTTCCCTTTTTTTATGCTGGGGAATCCAAGCAACTATTGAAACAAATCCCCAAAATTCATAGCCCAGATATTATCCAATAATTTCAAAGGACTGTTAAGAGATCAAATCAAGATTAAATAAATATAGAATATGCAGATTTTATTAATTCAAGTTCTAAAAACTTCAATTACTTTACTATTGGCAAATAATAATAATAATAACTCAACTGGTTGCCGTAACAGAATAACCAGTTAGATTAACTAAATTTTTAATTTACCAACAAATTGAGTTGAAATCATATTATCACCTCACATGAGATGACTAGAAATCTATACATGGTCAAATCATAAAGGTCAATGTCTTGGTTCATTTTTCTGTTACTATAACAGAATACCATAGACTGAACTGGGTAATTTATAAGAAAATAAATTTATTTTTTACAGTTCTGGAGACCAGGAAGTCCAACATCTGTGGAGGGGGGATCTTGTGAGGACCTTCTTATTTATATAATATGGTGGAAGGCATCACATGGTAAGAGAATTAGAGGGCAAGAATGTCTCAACTCAGATCCTTCCTCTTATAAAGCCACCAGTTCAATCATGGAGGCTTCACCCTGATGACCCATCTAATCCTAATTATCTCCGATAGGCCCCTCCTCCAAATACCACCAACACGTGAATTTGGTGATTAAGTTTTTAACACATACTACTCGGATGACATATTTAAATCATAACAGTAAGGAATTGTAGATTTATCTCTTTTGTACCTCTCAGAAAATTTTGGTAATTAGCTAGGAGTCAACCATCTGAAACAAAAACAAGACTGGCTTTAGGCAGAACTGGAGTAGGCACCTGCCTTTGAGTGTAGTCAAAGCGTAAGCATATCACTACCATCCAGGAAGATTCTAATGAGTTTTATATTCTAAGTTTGCATAACAGACTTTAAAATACTTCATACTTACAACATTGAGGATGTTCAATCAGACTTCATATGACATACTAACATTCTGATATGTCTCCCTCATTTCTCCTCTATTGAGGATTACTAATGTACAGAGTGATGTCCACAAAAACTAATGTTGCTTGAGCCTCTAGAAATGTAGCCTCTAGAATGAGGAGTATATTGATTCTGCTTTACACTCTTTTGGCTGCAATACATCTAATCCATTACCTCTAAAAGAATTATTGGCAAACTTAAAAGAGGAAAAATGTTCAAAATCCTGTTATGACAAATGATTGAAGAAACAGCCTGGATAAGAGTGCAGTGTGAGGAAAGAGAACTTAATTCCTATCTGTCACTATTTGACAGTTGGCCATGCCTCTGCTAGAATAGAGCTAAAAATAGTGATAATGATAATGGCTAACTTACACTGAGTACTTACTATGTTGTGGACCCTGTTATAAGCTATTAAGTGTTATATCACTCAATCCATACAAAATATATGAAGCATATAGTACTATTACTGTGTCCATTTATAGAAGAGAAAAACAAAGTCACAAAACGATTCAATAACTTGTCCTTGGTCAAATAATGAGTAAAGATTAAGTGACTTGACCATGGATGGCATTTAACTCCAGAGTTCATACTCCTAATACTTGCTTGGTATGGCCGAGGTGGGTGAGAAGGGGTAACTGTTTGGTTGGAACGATTATTGGAATGACCACTGTCCCCTCCTCTCTGTGTACCCAGCTCACACTTTAAGATCTGGTTCAGGCTGGGCTCTCTGTGACTTAACCTGTAATACCAGCACTTTGGGAGGCCGAGGCAAGTGGATTGCCTGACCCTGAGGGTTTGAGACCAGCCCAGGCAACTTGCCGAGACCTCATCTCTACAATAAATAAAAAATTAGCCAGGCGTGGTAGCGTGTGCCTGTAGTTCCAGCTACTTGGAAGACTGAGGTGGAAAGATTGCTGGATCCCAGCAGGTCGATGCTGGGGTGGCATGAGTATACCACTGCACTCCAGCCTGGTCGACAGAGTGAGACTCTAACTAAAAAAAAAAAAATCTAGTTCAACTGTCTTTTTCTCCATATAAAGTATTGCTAAAAATTAAGCTGCATTGAGTTTCTGTTTTTCAAATTATTCAAGTTATATTTCTGCAATTGTGTGGTCATTTGCTATCTTCTTTTGTTCCCCTTAATATCATAGATACTGACTCTACAATAAGACTTACAAGATCCTAAGGGTGAGCAAACCTTCAGAACCACGTTGAGCTAGAAGAAAATTTTTCATCAGCACTACTGTTATTGACTTGACTTGAACTCCTCCCTATTCCAAATAAATTAGAACCTGGTCTGAAAGGGATTCTAAATGTTAATCTAAATAATAAAATCTATGCTTCTTTTATTAGCTAAAATATGATAATAGGTGTGGCAATTAGTCAAAGCATCCAAGGTCTTCTTTTAGTCCTTTCTGGAAACCCATCAGCATTCCAAGTAGACTACGGGTTTCAAGCCAGACTATGCATGTCTTTTGACCTCAGCTTTGCCCAAGATTTTGGTACAGGTGCAGTGTGTTGTATCTCTGTTAAGAACCACAGTTCAGAATACAGCAGTCTCTCAGACTTACAAGCCTCTATTCATAGAGGGATCAGAATATTTCCAAGTTCTTATTGTAAAAGGATATGCCCTCTGAAAGAAATAGAGAAGCACAATTTCCAGTGAGATAAAATGTGGCTGGTGCATTTGTAGCAGGGGCTGTCATTTCACAGGACTTCTGAAGTGAGCCTTTCTCTTCCCTTCTCATCACTGGAATCATAGTAACTGTCTGCTGTAAAGGGCAGGCTGTCTTGAAATCAGGGGAGAAGTTCTCAGGAAATTGCTGTAATTAGGTGCTGTTTCATAGAAAACTGTGTAAATCATAGCATGTCATTTGTGGGATTAGCATTGCAATGTCTTGGAAGATTGTGAGAACAGAAAATATCATGGTGTGGTGGATTGCTTTGGTTTCAACCTCTGTTGCAAAGTTGTTGCATGACCTTGGCCAACTTACTCTCCTTATCTGAAAAGGAATTCTGGCCATCTCTGTATGAACAGAGAAGTAGAGGTCAGTGAGAAGAACCTTCAGCTCCTCTAAGCCAAGATTTCCATGGGTTTATTATTTGACTTTTTAATATGCCAGATGCACAGAAGGTGCTCAGTAAAGAGTTGCTGTTTGTTTTGCTAAATAATTTTGTGACATTTAAAATTGACTTGGAATACTGTAGACAATGGGCACTATTCTCCTCAAAAGTTGGTCTTGGGGTGTCAATTGGCCCTGCAGCAAATAATGATATGGGCATGGCTGGAGCTAGAACAAAACTGAGGAGTGTAGATGCAGGTCTCTCTTAGACGTAGATGCAGGTCTGTGGCCCACTGGGTAAGACAAGAGGCAAGGTTGTGGAGAAAGTCCTCCTCCCTCCCATTCAGGCAGCAAGTTTGGAAACCATTTCTAACCTACTCCAATCACAGAAACAGGTTGGAAGGGACCAAATGAGATGAGATAATCAAATCCCTCCTACAGCCAACAAAGGAGGCCATCCAAAAATGTAAGAACAAATAAAATAAAAACCTTCTGGCAGAGCTAAGAGAAAAAGAACTGCAATTCAAACGGGAATTGAAATTACTTTTAATAGATCTTGGTAAAGCTGCCGAAAGACCTCAGTCTCTCAACTTTACATATTATTTATTGATTGAGCTGGAGTCCTTGCTGAATCTTGAGTGTTTTATAGATTTACACAAAATTTGGGTTGCAGAATGCAGCTCAGGAAAGAGAAGCCTTTGCTTTGGAGTTGTTTCCTCTGCAGTTACATGATTTTGTTTTTATTATGCCTCAATTTTCTCATCTGAGAAATGGGAAAAAGCATGTAGCTATTTCTCACTTCTCTGATAACTCCCTTTACAATGCAACCATGGTACGGTGGTAGTTAATACTTTTGATATCTCAGATTTAATTATGAATTTCCCCAAGCAAACATTACCTCAATACATTTTACTTACAGTTCATAAGTTCATGAATCTACAAAAAGAGAGATTCTAAGATTTCTTGAACTTTATTGCAACTTTATTGTAACTATCCTGTGGTTGCATGAGCAACCCAGATGTTTCTGATATATTCTACATGGTCTGTAAAATGTCCTGAGAAAATTAGTTATGTAAAATCAGAACTTGGGTCCTAGTCTTAGCTCTGTCATCAGCTTGTTATAAAGTCTGAAACTAGTTGACTTATTTAATCAATCTGTAAAGTGAGAAGACAGGACTAGGTACCTTTTACTGTTCCTTCCTGCTCTTACAGTCTATAGTAGTATAGTTTTGAGATTTGTGATATTATTTCTTTTTCAAGAAGCATCACGTTTTGGCTTTAAAGACACAGAAAAAGTGGTATCTTTCTTTCACTCCATTAAGAATAATTCTTTGTTGCCAAATTACTGACATAGTAAATTGGGTATTTAGTGTCTCTTCTTGGCCGGCAGAAGCTGGTAGTCAATTCTAGCTCTGTGAAATAGAACATTCTCTTTTTTAAAGAAAGACACAACTAATAGTCTAAATAATAAAATGCATTTGGAAAAGATGGAAGAAGTTTTTTGTGCCTACATCTGTTGTTAAATAAGCAAGATTTCAATCTGAGGCTAAAGCAAGAATATAGTCTATAAACTAGCCAATGTCTGTCGACCTGCCTGTCTGTCTTGCTGTATCTCTCCACATTGTCCCTCTTGTCTCTAGTCATGGATCTTCACTATTGTATTTAATATACTAAAGATTTTTGGTGGAAAATAGAAATAATCCAATCTTAAATATTTTTATTGCACATCTCAAACATTTCCTATTAATGCAAGAGCTTCAGTGTCACCCCTGAGCCAAAGACTGATCTGTGTTTTGTTTCCTTTTAATTTATTTAGTGATGACAGAAAGAAGGTATAACCCCTGGCATTTGCTAAAAACAGGAAGACCTAAAATAAGATTCCACAAAATCATGATGTTTTTTCATTTTATATGGATATTGCAGACTTTTTTCCCCTCAAAAATTGAGTAAAATGAGCTTTTGCCCAGAGTTGTTGCTGTGAGTAAATGTTATACTATGTTTGACATTGCTGCTTTAACTACTCACTATTGCATGGATTTGGGTGGAATGGTGGGGAGAGAGACAAGTAAGGTCAAGTCACCATGAAATATGGAGACAGGCATAGCACTACAGAGGGACCCTGAGGGAACACACCTGTATGGTAGATAAAGCAAGAAACATAGTACATATAATTTTTGGCAATTAATTCTGCCAACTAAGCTCATGAAAATTGTTAGCAAATCAGCAAATACATAAATTCCATGTATGTATTAAGGTCTTCTATGTGCTCAGCATTCTGCAGGACAAAGTTGAAACTGTAAAAATCATCATATTTTTAACTCAAAAATATTTATCCCATATCCAGTGAGAACTAATCTCTGTGCTAGGTACAGGGGGCAATAAAAGAGGAATAAAATCAAAAGTAGGTGGCACCTCCTTCAGTGTGTTGTATGCTGTACTATCACTGAAGGGTTCTGCTATCAAAAATATCGCTAAGCAGTTTTCAATTAGCTCAGTCAGTCCTGTTTAAAGGACGTAGACAAACTGGCATTTCCCTTGCCATGTAGAAGCTCCTATCAAAACATAATAATTTTTTTCAAATGGGTTTACTTTCTCTGTATTCTTTTATAGGTTTGTCGTGTTCTTCCCTTGGTTTGTAATGCCTTTTCTTTTTTTTATTCTCCTGAAACACTTATCCTTTTAAGATAGCTACACATCTTTTCCAGGTGATGTTTAGTCAGTTCTGTATCATTAAGCCATGGCTTATCCATTTTTCTGAACATGTATAAAAACATTTTTGAGAAAGATATAGTGCTCAGGTATTGTTTTTTAGTTTATAACTATTATGGAAAATTTGGTTAATGACAGTCATGAAAAGCATCACACAGAAATGATTTCTGGTTTTTTATCCTGTGCCCATGATCTTATCCTGTGCCCATTTCTCTTCATCACCTTTAGCATTTGCAGTATAATTTAAAGCCATATCAGAGAATACTGATGTTTTATCAGTATTTTTTATTTGATCAAACTAATGTTTTAATTTTTTCCTCAACTGCAGTATATATACATATAGTATATGTGTATATATATACATACATTTGTATGTAACTAGACTTTAAGCAGCTTCTGTTCAAAATCAGTTGGAAGGTTCAGTCAAACAGATGTTTGATACTTTGACAAAATAGTTCTGCATTATGCATGGATGAGACATACCAGCTCTTGTTCCTTTTATATTTCCTCTATCTATCCCAAGGAATTTGACATTTTCTCCTTTCTTCAGTTGCGTTGCTTACTGTGTGATGCATTGCAGGAACAAAACGTAACACAGCTCCATATACTCAGGGATATATTCCTTTCCTAGGTCCAGCAAAGGATTTGGCAGCTGCTTTGCCAAAAAAAAAAAAAAAGAAGCTGTAGTACTTTGTCTAATGTGGAAATGTACACCACTAATATAAACGTGTGACCTGCTGATCTATTTCCATGTATCTCTGCACCCGCAATAACTTAATTTTGATGCTAAATTACAGGGAAAATTTTTTGAAGATATTTTATGTGGCAATTACCAGCAGCTTTTATCTTAAATGAAGTAATAAAAATATAAACAGCTACATTCAAGCTTGTACAATGACAGCTACATCACAATTACTTCCTGGACACTGTGATAGTAAGATGCCATTGATACTGTTAGATAAATTTCTATCACAGAGAAAGTAAAATGTGAAAAGGTGCATCTTAGAATTGATGAGATGTGTAAAGACTTATGGAATACATGAAGAGATTTTCTTATAGAAAAGTTCATAGCTCAAACACTGACACATTGAGGCTGGGCTCAATGGCTCAGCCTGTAATTCTAGCACTTTGGGAAACTGAGGCAAGTGGATTGCCTGAGCCCGTGGGTTCAAAACCAGCCCAGGCAACTTGGTGAGACCTTGTCCCTAAAATAAATAAAAAAAATTAGCCTTGCATGGTAGCATGCACCAGTATTTCCAGGTACTTGAATGGTTGAGGTGGAAGGATTGCCGGCACCCAGCAGGTTGATGCTGGGTGGCCGTGAGAGTGCCACTGCACTCCAGCCTGGGCAACAGAGTGAGACTCCAACTCAAAAAACAAACAAGCAAGCAAGCAAAAAAACAAAAACAAAAACAAAAACCACACACACAAAAAAAACACTGTCACATGGAACAATAAAGAAGGAAATAATGTGATCCACTTAACATGTTTGAAATACATTTAAAGAAAAAAAAATACACAAAAGAAAATCTAGGAAAGGCCAGAGAAAGATTCGCAAATAAATCAATAAATTAGAAACTGAAAACAATAGAAATGTTTTTTAACAATTTTATATTTTCTGTTATCATTTTTCCTTGGAATTTCTGGATATAAGATCATCTGAAAAAATTTTCTTTTCTTCCCCCCACCCCCGCCCTCTCTCTTTCTGTCACTTCAGTATTTATGGCTTTTATTTCGTTCTGTCGTCTGATTGCATTGGCTAGCATGCTGCAGGCTTTGGGTTTGAGATATGTGTATTTTAATCATGTTCCTCTATCTCAGCTTGCTAAGATTTTTTTTTTAAACCTGGAATAGAATTGGAATAGAATCAAATGTTCTTTTCTTTTTTCATCTATTGAAATGATTACATGGTTCTTTCCTTTGATCTCATCATATCGAATTAACTTCCTACTATTGCAACATCCTTACATTACCTGCATTTGTGATTTATCAATTTAGCAAACCACAGCTGAATATATTTTATTTAAGAAAGTAAATATTCAACTTTAATAGATTACATGTGAACACATTCAACTTGCTCCTGGCCTGGGATGGCTACTGACCTGGGGTTTTAAGATTTTGTGTTTCCACAACATCAACCTCAGAAATCCCACAACAGAGAGAGCAGCTACTATAGTGAAAACACCAAGGTTCTGTCAGAAAACAGAGTAAATATAATGGTCTATAAATAGGTCTAAATAAATATGACAATTTAGTATACGATGTTTAAAAATGAGTATTCAAATCAGTGCGGTAAGAATGGAGTGAATTTTAGTTTATCCTCCAGGCAGCAGCATTTTCCACTCCTTTGAAGAGTCCACTTACATCTTCTGTGTTGACAGCATGACTGACTATGGTAGATGAGAGTCCCCCAAGGTTGTGCAAATGTGAAAAGTGAGAGAGACAAGGTAGTTTTCCCCATGATATACAGTCATCTCTTGTTACACGTAACTCTTAGGGAACATATCTTTGGGGAATGTTTTGACAATATCATATAGCAATGTTTTATCCTTTTTCATGAAATGTTGAAGAAATTTATAGATTGATGGCCATATGTCTGTGTCTCAAGCACTTACTGGTATTTGAAAATGAACTATGTATTTTCAACATGGGATTAAAAATACATAATATCTGTAAAAATTTTTTTGAAAATTTCCTTTATTTTAATATTTGCCTTTCAGAGCTCCAAATAAGAAAGAGAGTTGTGGCTGGGTGTCCCCATTGCTACATCTATTCAAAATAAATTGATATTTTAAAATCGTCTGAACACTCCAGTCTTGGTGGCAGGAACTTTGCCACAGGTAGCAGTCATTCCTCTCTGCTGTTTACTCCCAAAGTTCAAGTGAACTGTTCTGGGTCTGGGGATCTAAATTATTACAGTAAGCAGTTTTCCATCTTCAGGCAAAGGATGGGTACAGGGAAAGTAGAGTCAGTGTATGTCCTGGTTATGGCAGTGAAGGGGTAATAAGACCCTTTGGGCAGTTTATTTGCTGATATCTGAGAATCAATCAACGTAAGGTCTGTCCCTGAGAGAGAAGCCATGATTAATTTTGAAATAACTTAAAATGCCCCAGAGGGGAAAGACAGAGACACCTGGAAAAAGCCTGGTACAGCTGCAGTCCCAGTATCAAGCTGGTTGGAGGCTGGAGAAAAATACGCTTGGCAGAGCCTCAAGAAACAATGACTGGTGCTGTCTGCTCCAGAGGGCTGTGGGCAGAATGTTGTAGGAGATGTGGGCTACATGTTGCTTACTCTGATGACCTCTCACAGGTCTACATGAATGAAAACTATATCCAAGATTAGGCAGCTAATGGGATGTCCAACAATTTATCTGTCACAGTGCCTTCCCTAGGATCACGCACCTGCTGTTTTAGAGAAGGTCTGTTGAGGCAGCTTCAAGGTATTGGTTTCTGGAAGAGGTAAGTCCAACTGTTTTTAAATTGGAATTTTGGTGTGAACAGATTCCCTGGATAAATAATAGGACATAGATATAAAATCATTTCAGCTTCAGGTAATAGAAGAAGGAACATTTAAAAAAGAAGATATGTTGTCCAATTTTCCAGAGGAGAGTAATTCTCAATTAAAAATACCAGTTTAGTGGCAGGGCCTCCACGCTTGGTACTAACTCCTTTTCCATTATCAAATTGACTCTGGCCAAACATTTGTTGTGCTTTCCTTCAAGAAGTCCCAGAAATGAAGGCCATGGTAAGAGACAGGGTTTCTGGGGAAGATTCGTGGCCAGGACAGTGGATCAGAAAAAAATTAATGGAACCATGTGGACTCTCTCTTGTCAATGCCTCTTGAGCCTAGCTGCTGCCACTTGTCTAAGCAAACACAGACACATAAACCTGAAGGTCAGACTGGTGTCTCAAGGTTGCTATCAGTTCCTTGGGTAAACATCTCTTCTGAACAACTATAAACAAATTACTTCATTTGTAATGCACAAAGCCACTGTGGTCTAAGATTATATCTCTTTCTCTGTCTCCTTCTCTTCCTCCCTCTTTTCATCTTTCTCTGCTTCTGTCTATGTCTGTCAGTCATTTTCTCTCTCTCTCTCTCTACACACACACACACACACACACACACACAATGTTCTCTCTTTCTAAAAGCCCAAATAATTAATTTTTTCTGCCTAAACTGGAATAGTTTAAAATGAATTTTCATCTAAGTATAAAGCTTAGATACTTCATTGGACTGTCGTAGAATTTTGGATATTTAATGAAAGACATTTGGGATTATAAAAAGCAAAAGTCACCCAACCTCCAGTAGGTAGAATGATTCCTGTTTTATAGGAACTAGGATTGTTGAGACTTAATAGAGCAAATGTTATAAAATGAAAAGGACTTTCTGAGCTGTCAAAGGTGGGGGTGTGTGCCAAGCCTGAGCACTCCCTTCACCTTGGGGGACTAGCAATGTCCTCCCCACCCCACACCTCTGCATCGTTTGCTCCCCTGAGCATTCAAATTGCTGATTTAACACCATTTCCTCACCTGGTTTCATTTGTAGTTCATAGGAATTCTTACCTACTGAAATTACAAAATATATTTGTTTGCCAATTAATCCACATTATCCTTCAGTGTGAGTTATAGAAGGGCAGGGAACCTACCTGTCCCATTCATTGCTCTATTCTCCTGGCACAAAGTGGCTACACAAGACATACATATTGAAAGAGTGAGATGGAGGAGATGGCTAATATTGCTTCACCCATCTGGTTTCACTGACACATTTTAGGTCCTCCACATTCTTGTCCATCTGAGAGCTCTGTGAGGGCCAACACATGGTGTCCACAATGCATTTGACAGAGTGGTTGTCTATATCAATCCAATATCCAGGTGAGACACAAAGACACTTCAGGGGGCACTCTACTGTGTAGCATAAGCCTTCCCCACCATTATCCTTCAGGATGTTTTGTCTTCTTTCTCTAGTCGTCCTATGCCACCAACATATCTTGCATAGGTTACCTAAATAGACTACTAACGAGTCTCCTGTTTTCCTCTCTTGTCCTTGACTTAGTCTTCTGCCAGTGTCTACAGTGGTGTTTTAAGAAAGTACGTCTAACCTGGGCAACATAGTGAGACTCCAGTCTCTATTTTTAAAAAAATTATCCTGGTGTGGTGGTACATGCATGCAATCCCCACTACTTGGGAGACTAAGGAGGGAGGATCGCTTGAGCCCAGGAGTTCAAGGCTTTAGTGAGCTATGATCCCACCATTGTACTCCAGACTGGACGTCAGAGTAAGACTCTATTTCTAAATAAAATAAGAAAGAATGAAACAAAGAAAAGCACATCTGCTCACATTCTGATTGTGTTCCTTCCACAGCACTTGCCTCCACTTGCCCATCCTCCCTGCCTTATTACAGGGACCTTCTGACATTTCAGGATGATCCAACTCCATCCTACTTTGAGTCCTTCCAGTTTTGTTCCCTATGACTGTGATGTTTTTTCTTGGGCTCATGGGATGGCCAATGCCACATTTCCCATCATTTCTCAGTTTAAATTAAGAGAGGTCTTCTTCTTTGACCATCCTATTTTCAGTGGCCCAGTTTTCCCTGTTATTTTCTAGTATAGCCCTTTGCTTATTTTTTCCCCCTAGTTACCACAAGTTGTGGCTCTTTCATTTACTTGTCCCCACTTAACACTGTCAGATGGAACAAAATGTATCCCCAATGTCTAGCACAGCACTTGACACTTACTTGGTACTTAGTAAACAAAATTTGTTAAGTGCATACATAAAAATATTGTTGAAAGAATGAATCTCCTAGAGTCCGATAAAAGTTAGGGTCCTAGCTAAAAAAAAAATCACTAAAAGAAACCTTACTGGATAACTTACTGGATAAATTTTACCTGGACACTAATAGAGATTCTCTTTTTGAGTAAACTTGAGTCAAGCTTTTCTGAGTCCTCTTTCTACTATATTTATTGTCCTCTTATATCTACCAGATCCTGTTAAAGCCTATATATACTTTATCTCTATTAGTCCTTATAGATGTTTGCATAGGATAGAATTAGTACCTTCATTTCACAGAGGAGATAATGAGGTTTAGAGGATTTCAGTCAATTGTCCAAGGTCACATAACTGATAAAAGGCCTAGTGCTTGAACCTATGTCTTACTGGCTCACATAATGCTGTAGCATACAGACACCAGGTGGTAAGAATGTTTCGTTTTACCTGCTCTGGATTCAGTCTCTGTTCCATGACAGCAGAGATCACATCTTTCTGGCTCACTTTCTATTCCCTGTTCTCAGCCCAGCATCTAACACATAGGACCAATATTTGCTACACAAATCTTGGGGTTGTTTCTCATTAGAAGTTATCTCATTTATGTATGCACATGCAACAATTCTTAGGGAGGATCTAAAATTTAGAACTTGAAGAGACAGAAAAAGATTCATAGAGGATTATTACAGCTGTACTCCGAAAGAAAACTGTATTATTATTTAGTTTTATTTGTATATCTACAGATATTAAAATAGACTATAATCTTTAACACACAAAGAGAAAGTAAAAGAAAATAAAAATCTCTAGATACTCATTATAGAAAACCAAAAGAGCCAATCTCTATTCTGATCAATGTTCATGTTCTTACGTTGCTCAGAGTCTGTTGCCATCATGCTGCTGTAGGCACAGTATAAAATACTAAGAACACAGCCTCTAAAGCCAGATTTCTTGGGCTTAAAACTTCAAATCTTAGCTCACATCTTACCAATTGTGTTAGTTCAAGTCTTAAGAAGCAGACATTGAGACTGTTTGCTATGAGCCTTAGCAAAACCTAAATACATAGCTTTAAGTGCCTTCATAATGTAAAAATTGATAATAGGCTGAGCATGATGGCTCATGCCTGTAATCCCAGCACTTTGGGAGGCTGAAGAGAGATGATCATTTGAAGCCAGGAGTTTGAAACCAGCCTGAGTGACATAGCAAGACCCCCATCTCTACAAAAAATAAATAAATTAGCCAGGTATGTTGGTGTGTGCCTGCAGTCCCGCTACTCAGGAGGGATTGAGTGGGAGGATTGCTTAAATTCAGAAGTTTTAGATTATAGTGAGCTATGATCACACCATTACACTCCAGCCTGAGTACCAGTGAGACTGTCTCTAAATAAAATAAGAAACAAACAAACAAGGAAAAACACATCTCCTCACATACTGGTCATGTTCCTTCCATAGAGTGTGAGTCTGTCCTTCAAAAATAAGATAAAACAAATAAAATAAAAGAGGAGGGAGGAAGCAAAAGTTCCCAGAGGGAAGTTCAGTTCATAATGCAAATCTGACACATGTAAAAGAAAGGAAAGCAAAAGAGGATAGAATAAGAGAATCCTAAACTGCAGCACAATTCTAAGAGAGCTTCAACTATAAAAGATAATGGGCCAAAGTTGCCTGTCAGAGGATTTCCCCTCTGAGTGAACTTGCCCATTGTCCGGGAGCAGCCCTGGGGAAAGAGTGTCCCTGGTACAAATGAGGGGTAGATTCAGCAGGGGCTGCTCATCAACTATGCCCCTGATAACAAGACATCTGACTGGTGCATTTTCTAGGCCACTACATAATCTGTAACCTCAGACAAAGACCTTATTAATTTATCGAATTGGCTTTATACTAAAACTCTGTATTAATAGTGAACTATACTCTCCATCCCTGCTCTCTGTTCTCTTGTTTATTATTGAATCACTCACATGCACATTTATTCCTATTACTAAACTGCTCTTCATCAAGGTCACCAGTGACCTTCCCAGTGGCCTACCCAATGACTTGGCCTCAGTCCTCATCCCAGCCCATCTATGAGAAGTACTGATGGGGTTTGCCACTCCTTCATCTTGAGACACTTTCTGTACTTGGCTTCTGGGTCTCTCTTGGGCTTTTGGCCTCAGTGCTCATTCCTTCTCAGACCTCCTTTATAATTTGTCCTCATCTCTCTCATCTCGAAGATATTGACCCAACCTCAGGGCTTGGCCCTCAGAACTTTTCTCTACCTATGCCAACTCTTTAATAATTTTTTTAAAAAATATTTATTTATTTATTTTGTAGAGACAAGCTCACATTCTGTCATCTAGGCTGGAGTGCAGTGGCATAATCATAGCTCACTGTAGCCTTGAGCTCTTGGACTCAAGCAATTTTCCCATTTCAGTCTCTGGATTAGCTGAGTAGCTAGGACTACAAGTGTGCATAACTACACCTAATTAGTTATTTATTTTTTTTAGAGACAGAGTCTTGCTATGTGGCTCAGGTTGGTCTCAAATTCCTGGCCCCAAGCAGTCCTTCCACCTCATCCTCCCGAGTAGCTGGGACTACAGGTGGGCACCACCATAACTGGCCTTTTGAAGTAATCTTATCTTGATTCATGCTTTTAAGTAGATTCTGAATTTTGGCTTATTATATCTCACATCAGGCCAGGACTCTCAGCTAAACTCTAAAAGTGGATTTGCCCAAAAACCATAAAGTTTTTCTTGATTCTTCTTTATTATGTTTCATGTTCGTTTAATCCATCAGAATATTCTGTCACCTCTGTCTTCAAAATATGCCTAGCATCCAACCAGTCCTCACCTCCTGTACTGCTGCCACTCTGAGCCACTCTATCATCTTTCCTCTGAGTCACACCTCTCTATCTTTCCTCTGGGTCACTGCAGTCATTTCCTAGTGGGTTGTTCTGCTTCTGCCCTTGCTCCTCTACAGCAGTGGTCCCCAATCTTTTTGGCATAAGGGATCAGTTTCCATGGAGGGAGGTGGGGGGAAGTCATCAGGCATTAGAGTCCCATAAGGAGAGTGCAACCTAAACCCCCCACACGTGCAGCTCACAATGGTGTTTGCTCGTCTATGAGAATCTAATGCCACTGCTGATCTGACAGAAAATGGAGTTCTGTTCACCCAGCCTCTCACCTCCTACAGTGTGCCCTATGTGCCAGTTGAACTGGTACCGATCTGCTGCCTGGGGGTTGGGGATCCCTGCTCTACAGAATATCCTCAACCTAGCAGTCAGAAAAATTTGTAAAAATAAGAGTTACATTACATCTCTCCTCTTCTCAAAGCCTTTCAATGGCTTTTCATTACAGTCAGCCAATTCTTGATAATGGTCCACAAAGGCCCTTGCCATCTGACTTCTGCTATCTCCCATCTCCTCTCTTATTGTCCTCTCCCTTATTGGTTCTTATCTAAAAACACTGGTTTTGTTATTTCTTAAACACAAAACATATTCCTGCCCCAGGACATTTGCACTTGTCCTTTCCTTCTCCTGGACCTTTCTTCTCCCAGATATCTGCATATCTCACTTCCTTACTTTGAGTCTTTTTTTCAAAGGTCACTCCTGAGTTGTGAGGGCTTCTATAGTCACTGTATATAAAATACCAACTCTTCCCACACTCCAGTACTTTCTGACCAACTCATCTGATTTCTTTCTAAGGATAGCACTTACTATCATTTGATATGTTACATATTTTCCTACTTATTTATATATATTCTTTCTCTAACACTCACACTAGAATTGCGAACTTAATGAAAGCAGAGAATTTCATTGGTTTTATTTATTCCATATTCCCAGTGTTTGACACAGAACAAATGAATGATAAAATGCACTGCTCTGTATCCTATGCTGTGTGTTCCAATTCTTTTCCTAAATATTTATTCAAAGTTTACTCTAGTAGAGTCTATCACTTGATTGCTAAGAGAGTTTCTTTATCCATTAAGAATACCAGAATGCTGGTTATCTTTCAGATTTCCTTCTTTGGACTGTGGCACTCAGTTCCCATCTGAGCTGTCTATGTCATTCTTACTTTGTCTTTGCTGCCACTCTGTAGTAAAGAGGAGATCATGTTAACTTCTCTTTGTGGGAAGAGTCTCTTCCCAATTAATATCCAAGATGACAATAGATTCTTTCCCTGGTTAGGACCTACCTATCGTGGTGCTTTCCACTTCAACCATACAGTAGAGTACAACAGATATTTGCAGGATTGATTCAGATTGACTTAGGGAGCCAGCCTCACGGGGCTAAGATGAATTCTAGACAGAAGTATAATTATAATTAAGCATTAATCAGGCTGAACTTTGACCCACTTCCTTGTAACCAAAAGTCAAATAGTGCTAGATACTGACCTTTTGCATCCCATTGTTTCTGTGGATAGGATTTCTGATGTTAGAATCATAAGTCCTGTGTTTAACAATGAATTTGCCTCCCTATTGCACTTATGGATTGGATTTTGACCTTAGAATCATAAAGGTTTTGTTTGAGAGTTGCTTAAGGTGTTTTTCAAATCCTGAGTTCCAGTGGAACAGTTGATGCTATCTAGTTTAAAGATCCCCACAGAAGAATGGAATCAGCATGAGAATACAGTTTCTTTCTCTCCCTGTCCCATGACTTCACCTTGTATTCTTTGACCAACCAAAGATCAGGTCCCCATATTTGCAGTCCAACTGGCCCCAAACTCTTAAAAATTTTACTGAACTATAAAACACATGCAAAAAAATGAGCGGATCATAAGTTAGAGTTTGACAAAATTTTATAAAGTAAATGCTCCTAATGCTCCTATATAACTAGCACTCAGGTCAAGACAGGTTAAGACACAGAAACTTACAAATCCCCCCAAAATTATTTTGTGTCCCTCATAGACACTAACTCCAGCAAGGAAACTACCCACCCTCACCTCAGGCTCCTAATAACAAATATTTGTTTCTCTTGCTTTTAAAACTTCATTAAAGAAACTGTACAGAATGTACTCTTTTGTATCTTACTTTTCTCCACAGCATTGTACTTATTTTAACCCATGCTCTGAGTATTGTAGTCCAGAACCCTTCTTATTTGTCCACTTGGCAAGACCCAGACTCCTGCTCTCTCATCTTTGGAATGACACATGTTGATTTTGAACTAAGGAGGTGCATCTTCTCAAATTTATGTTTGTGTTGCTAAGAACCCTTGAATAAAAAGCAGTTAAACCTTCTTAAAGCTGCATTTCAGGCTTTACGTGCTGCTAACATGAAACACTGAGACACTTCAAGACTGGTGGTCTAGTTTATTGTCAATAATTAGATTTGCAATCAGTGAAGTCAGGCTCATAGGACTAGTTAGCAAATTTTCCTGGAGAGGAGCCAATACTATGAGGCTCCACCACAGCAACTATGATGAATAAGTTAAAGGTATTTAATTCCTAGCCTTTTTCCAGCCACTGTGGTTTTTCAGTGCCTACTCTTAAAGATTAGGTGTCCATCCAGAGACCCTTTTATAATCATCCACAATATTTCATAACACATGCTGAAGAGATATACTATATAAGGTTTGTCCTACTGCTCTCCAAAGTCTTCCACCTTTAAAGAGCAAGTTAAAATCTCCCCTATCCTACCCCAAAATGTACTTCAAACCCTTCCACTCCCCAAGCCTAGGATATGAAATTGTTCCACCATGCAAGATCCTTCTGCTGAGATTAACACAAGCAATTGGCACTTTGGGAAGCAGGAAAGACAGGGAATGAGGAACTATGCCAGATGCACATAATAATTACTTAATATGGAAGGAGGCCAGGTGAATAGCTCTGATCCTATGGCAGGAGAATTTATGCTCATCTAAGAAAATATGTTTTTATAAAACCTACTCGGTGATCTTGTTGCCCATTTAAAGATCTTTAGCTAATATGATACAATCTGTTTTTTTCTCAAAACAATTTGGCGATTAGTTGTTTCCCTTGTTTATATCCAAGCACATTTCATAAGATTGGAGGGTAATGAAGAAGAGGGACAGGCTCCAAGCTGTGAGACCACCAAATGATATGTTCAGGAAGCTTGTATTTTTTTGTGTGTTTTGAGTTTCTCTTAGAGATCCTTGTGTAAATAATTAAACAATGGGCACACTGTGACTAACAATTACTTGCATTTACTCAGGACTTAATATTTTATAAGGTGCTTGTATATGTATCCTGCTTTGACTCAAGGAAAGTCCTTGTGAAGCAAGGAAGTAAGTATTGCCACCCCATTTACAGATGTAAATCCTAAATTAAATATTTTTTAAAATAAAATCTACTAAAATTCATGGCTGTGTTGGCAAGATTTTAAGGAAAATCCTTAGGGAAGAAAAATAAAACAGGAACAGGATTCCAATGATTCTCTTACTCCCAGTGAATTAGAGTTACAGTTTTAAGCTTTTAGTTTTCCAGGTAGGAAGAAGAATATAAATTACTTACGTAAATCTGAGACTTTTCATACCTCAGTGGTTCATAAATTTGTCAGAAAGTACACCCTCTTTTTTATTTTTTATAATGTTCCCTTTATGGCTGGGCACGGTGACTCATGACTATAATCCCAGCATGTTAGGAGGCCAAGACAGGGGGATTGCTTGAACCCAGGAGTTCAAGACCAGCCCAAGACAATATAGTGAGAATTTGTTGCTACAAAAAATGAAAAAAATTAGCCAGACATGGTGATTTGTGCCTGTAGTCCTGGCTACCAGGGAGGCTGAGGTGGAAGGATCACCTGAGCCTAGGAGGTTGAATCTGTGGTGAGCTGTAATAATGCCACTGCACTCCAGCCTAAGCAATAGAGTGAGACCCCAGACTACACACACACACACACACACACACACACACACACACACACACACAGAGAGAGAGAGAGAGAGAGAGAGAGAGAGGCAGGAGAAACCCCAGCAGAACTGAAGCAGCTCCTTTGAATTTGCAGTTCAATGTGATATATTCACCTCAGAGCTTATGGTAAAAACAGGATTTAACCTCTGTCTTTAGATTTACAGTCCAATGCTTAGCCATTTTACCCTTACCAATGTTCATTAGCCATTGATTAGTCTCAACTAACCATAAAGACATCCATACACTGCACCTACTATTTCGTGCCTGAGGTAGAATAGTAGGAACAGCCCTCAGTCTTTTAATCTGAGTAGAGGTTGGCCAACCAGGAGCCCTATTAGAAGATTATCAAATCTACAATGTTATTGTTACTGCCCACCCATTTGTTATAATTTTCTTTATAGGAGTGCCTATCATAATCAGTGAATTTGGCAATTGACTGAACCCTCTAATAATCAGAGCCCCCAACATGGCTTTTCCATATGTAAACAATATCAGCTTTTGACTCCTTCCCTCCTCTTTCATGCTACTACTTGCCTCTTCTGTAGTTAAAGGGGGTGCAGGTACTGGAGTTAATCCCCCACTAGCAGGAATCTAGCTCATGCAGGAGCTTCCATAGACCTTATCATTTTCTCTCTCCACTTGGCAGAAGTATCATCAGTTCTAGGTGCTATTAATTTTATTACAACTACCATTAATATGAAACCCCCAGATAAATCTCATTATTAGACTCCCTTATTCATACGATCTGTATTAATTACTGCAGTCCTACTTTTCCTGTTCCTTCCAGTCAGTCCTAGCTACTGGAATTACCATACTATTAACAGACCATAATCTTAATACAACATTCTTTGACCCAGCTGGAGGGGGTGACCCCATTCTCTATCAACACTTATTTTGATTTTTTGATCACCCAGAGGTTTACATACTTAATCTCCCGGAATTTGAAATAATTTTCCATATTATGATCTATTACTCCGGGAAAAAAAAAGGAGCCAGTTGGTTATTTGGAATAGTATGAACCATAATATTCATTGGCTTCCTAGCCTTTATCATAGGAGCTAACCATATATTTACAGTAGGAATAGGTGTAGATACCCGAGCCTACTTCATGTCTGTCACTATTATCATTGCTATCTCCACAGGTGTAAAAGTATTCAGCCGATTAGCAACCTTACATGGTGGTAACATTAAATGTTCTCCAGCTCTACTATGAGCTTTAGGTTTTATTTATTTATTTATTTTTACCACTGGCAGTCTAACAGGAATTGTACTAACCAATTCATCACTCAATATTGGTCCTTATGACACACACTATGCTGTAGCTCATCTCCAATATGTATTATCAATAGGAGCAGTATTTACTATTATAGGAAATTTTGTCTACCAGTTCTCCTTATTTTCAGGTTATATACTCCACTCAACTGGAATGCAGATTCATTTCACAATTATATTTGTCAGAGTCAACTTAAAATTTTTTTCCCTCAACATTTTCTTGGATAATCAGGAATAACTTGACAATACTCCAACTACACAGATACATCACTATATGAAATTCTGTCTCATCCATAGGTTAATTTATCTCACTCACAGCAGTAATACTAATAATTTTTATTGTCTGAGACACCTTCACTTCCAAGTGAGAAGTCTTAAAGCTATCAACTACAAACCTTGAGTGGCTTCACAGCTGCCCACCACCTTACCAAACATCTGAAGAGCTTACTTATGTTAAGGCATAAACAAGAAAGGAAGGAATTGGACCCCCTAAAATTAGTTTCAAGCCAACTCCATAACCATTATGACTTTCTTTTTTTTTTTTTTGAGTTGGAATCTCGCTCTGTCACCCAGACTGGAGTGCAGTGGCCGCTTCTGGCCACCGCAGCGTCGACCTGCTGGGCTCCGGCGATCCTTCCGCCTCAGCCTTCCAGGCAGCCGGAATTACAGGCGCGTGCTACCACGCCCAGCTAATTTTTTGAGTTATTGTAGAGATGAGGTCTCGCTGCCCAGGCGGGTCTCGAACCCGCAGGCTCAGGCAATCCACTCACCTCAGCCTCCCAAAGGCGCGGGATTACAGGCTGAGCCACCGAGCCCGGCTATGATGTTCTTAATTAACAAGATATTTATAACATTATAGAACTTTGTCAAAGTTAACTTATCAGTTAAAATCCTATATAACTTTATGGCTTACCCATTCCAATTAAGCTTTCAAGATGCTACCTCACCTATTATAGAAGAACTACTGAATTTTTATGACCATATTATAATAATTGTCTTCTTAATTAGTTCATTAGTTCTTTATATCATCTTCCTTATGTTAACATCTAAATTAATGCACACAAGTGCAATAGACAACCAAGAAGTAGAAACAGTATGTAATATTTTACCAGCTATTATTCTTATCTTAATTGCCCTTCCCTTCTTATGCTTTCTCTACATAATAGACGAAATCAATAATCCTTCCCGATCTGTCAAAACTATAGGCCACCAATGATACTGAAGTTATGAATATATAGATTATGAGGATCTAAACTTCGATTCACACATAATCCCTACAATAGACCTTAAACTTGGAGAACTCTGATTATTAGAAGTCGACAACTGAGTAGTTTTACCAATGAAAATTCCAGTCCAAATACTAATCTCATCAGATGTTCTTCATTCATGAGTTATTCCATCGTTAGGCTTAAAGACGGATGCAATCTCACGGCACTTAAACCAAGCAATCCTAACATCAGCATGACCAGGCCTTTATTATGACCAATGTTTAGAAATCTGTGGCTCAAATTCTAGCTTCGTTCCTATTATCCTAGAACTAGTCCCACTAAAACATTTCAAGAACTGATCAGCATCTATATTATAATATCACTATGAAGCTTATAGCATTAACCTTTTAAGTTAAAGATTGAAAGTCTGTCTTTCCATACTGAAATGCAAGATACATCAACATGATTTATTACTATTATTTCTATATTCTTAGCACTTTTTATTATATCTCAACTAAAAATTCAAAATGTATTTACTCTGTAAGCCCAAACCTAAAAAGTTTTTAAAAAACAAAAACGTGAAACCCCTTGAGAACTAAAATGAATGAAAATCTATTCACCTCTTTCATTACTCTAACAAAAATAGGATTACCAATAGTAATCTTAATTATTCTATTCCTGAATATATTATTTCCCACCTCAAATCGCCTAGTTAACAACTAACTAATCTCAATGCAGCAATGACTAGGGCAACCCATACTTAAACAAATGATAGCAATACATACTACTAAAGGATGGACTTGATCCCTAACATTAATTTTTCTTATCTTATTTATTGGCTCAACAAACCTATTCGGCCTATTGCCTCATTCATTTATACCCACCACTCAACTATCAATAAATCTAGGGATAGCTACTCCACTATGAGCCGGCTTCCACCACAAAACCAAAGCATCCCTAGCCCATTTTTTACCCCAAGAAACCCCATCTCATTTATTCCAATACTAGTAATTACTGAAACCATTAGCCTCTCTATTCAACCATACCTTAGCTCTATGACTGACTACCAACATCATAGCAGGTCATCTACTCATACACTTAATTGGAGGAGCTATATTAGTCCTATCATCGATCAATTCAATTGCAGCATCAACCACATCTATCATACTAATCTTATTAACCATTCTTGAACTTGCTGTAGCTCTAATTCAAGTCTATGTCTTCATACTTCTAGTTAGCCTTTACCTACATAATTCTTAATGACCCACCAAACATATGCATATCATGTAGTCAACCCTAGCCCTTGACTATTAACAGGAGCTCTCTTGGCTCTTCTTATGACATCAGGTCTTGTAATGTGATTCCACTTTAACTCACTCTTAATTTTATCTCTAGGCCTTTTAACTAACACTCTAACTATATACCAATGATGAAATGATATTGTTTAAGAAGGTACATTTCAAGGTCACCATACATCAATTGTCCAAACAGACCTCTGATATGTAATAATTTCTTTTATCATTTCAGAAGTTTTCTTTTTCATAGGCCTTTTTTCTGAACATTCTACCACTCTAACCTAACCCCTACTCCAGAAGTAGGAGGCTGGTCTCTAACAGGAATTCACCCCTTAAGCCCTTTAGGTCTCACTACTTAATACATCCATCCTACTAGCTTCTGGAATTTCAATTACCTGAGCCCATCACAGCCTCATAGAAGGTGACCAAAACATACACTTCAAGCCCTATCTGTAGCAATTGCTTTAGGCACCTATTTTATACTATTCCAGGCCTCAGAATACTTCAAAACATCTTTCACTATTTCAGACAGCATTTACGGCTCAACATTCTTCATAGAAACAGGTTTCCATGGACTACGTGTTATTATTGACTCAACTTTTCTTACTGTTTGCTTCCTTTGCCAATTAAAATTTCACTTCACATCCAGTCACCATTTTGGGTTTGAAGCTGCTGCTTATTATTGATATTTCATAGATGTAGGCTGATTATTCCTATGCGTCTCCATTTATTGATGAGGATTATATACTTCTAGTACAACTGACTTCCAATCAGTTAGCTGTGGTATAGTCCAGAAAAGAATAATTAATTTAACAATAGACTTAATTACAGACATTACACTGGTACTACTCCTCCTCGTTACCATCACATTCTGACTTTCCCAACTGAATGTATATGCAGACAAATCTAGTCCTTACAAATATGGTTTCCAACAAATAGTTTCTGCCTGCTTACCCTTCTCCATAAAAATTCTTCCTAGTAGCTATTATCTTTCTTTTATTCAATTTAGAAATTATTCTTTTACTTCCCCTTCCCTGGGCTTTCCAAACAGACAATCTCAAGCTTATACTAATTATGGCTTTAATTTTAATTTCCATTTTAGCCCTAGGACTTTCCTATGAATGAATCCAAAAGGGATTAGAATGAGTTGAGTATGGTGATGCGATTAAAATAAAATAAGTGATTTCAACTCATTTTGTTTAACAGTCAGTTTGTTTAATAGTCATTGTTTTGACTATATTATAATCACCAACATGGCTTCCATTTATATCAGCCTACTCCTAGCTTTGACCACATCTTTCCTAAGCATATTAATCTACCAATCACATCTTATATCTTCCCTGTTATGCTTAGAAGGCATAATAAAATCACTGCTTATCATAGGCTCACTCATGATTCTAAATCTTCACTTCACTCTAACCAACATAATTCCAATTATCCTGCTAGTATTTGCAGCATGTATGTTTGTGTATGTGTGTGTGTGTGTATGCATATATATATATAATGTCCCCTTTATTTTCTGAAATAAAATTCACAGTATAACTTGCATAATTTTAAAAATATCATTGCCTTAATTAAAACATAAACAAAAAACAAAAGTAATTTGTTTATAATTACATAATTATGAAGGCACTGGAAGCCATAAGAAAGAAGTCAGATTGTTTGCTCTTATTTATGGACTCACTGTGAGTGACAATTATGGCTGCAGCTGATATAAATGAATAGTAGGGAAACTGTAGTTCTATGAGTAGTATTTTCATTGACAATACTTTTTTTAAATGGTAAACAACTCTTGACAAAAGTCTGAGCTAAGTAAAATAATAAGTAATATGAAAGAAAGCTCCATTTCTGGAAAAAGCATTAGGATAGTTTTTAACTGTGAAAAAAATTACTATGGAGTCGAAAGCAATTCCATCTTGTATGTTAAGTCACCATGTTAACTTTTAACTCCAGTCTGAAGAAGGTCTCTAAGATTTCCAGTTTATCTATTGTTCCCAGTGTTAAGAGCAGGTACTTGTTGTAAATCTTGCCCTTAGGTCAAACAACTTTGATTTTATCAGACTTCAGTTGTTCTACACATCCCTTCTGAATCACCCTTTCCCTGTGGTATATAAGCCCTAGATCTGGGGGGGTAGAGGCACAGAAATTCACCATCGTGTCTCGCTGCCACCTGAGACACAGAGATGGTTTCTGTTTGTATACCCCTATTAAATGTTTCTTTTTTTTTTTGAGTTGGAGTCTCACTCTGTCACCCAGACTGGAGTGCAGTGGCCACTCCCGGCCACCGCAGCCTCGACCTGCTGGGCTCCAGGGATCCTTCCACCTCAGCCTTCCAAGTAGCTAAAACTACAGGTGCGCGCTACCACGCCCGGCTAATTTTTTGATTTATTGTAGAGATGAGGTCTCGCCAAGTTGCCCAGGCAGGTCTCGAACCTGTGGGCTGGATTTGTCAGTCTCTTTCTTTGGTCTCTCAGCTTCCTTGGACTTTGGGGATAGGCTTAAATAGACCTGCCCACCAAAGAATAAATACTTTAGATTTATAAGTCTGATGAAGTTATATATACTAGAATTAGATAATTTTAAACAATTTTTAAAAAATCTATAAGCTACATTTTTGTTACATTATGCAGTTCTATATATTGCAGAGCATCTAATATTCCTGGAATCAACCCTTTTGCATTCACTCTCAAGGAGTAATAACATTTATTGTAAACCACAGGGTTATATTCTCAGTGTATGAGGGAACCAGACAAAAATAATATGGGAGAAAAAAGGCAAGTTGGATGCAGCGACTCATCTATAGTCACACCTATTTGGGAGACTGAGATGAAAGCATCCCTTGAGCCCAGAATTTCAAGGCCAGCCTAGGCAACAAATAAGTAGTCAAAAGAAGTCTTGATTTTTTTTAAAGACTAAAATGATTAAAAACAAACAAACAAAAACTTCAAGTATATGCTGTTGACAAGGAACGATAAACAAATTCTAAGAAGACAGAAAGATTGAAAATAAAAGAATGAAAAAAGATCTACCAAGTAAATACTAACTAACCTAGGACAACAAAACTAACATTAAAAAATTAGACCTTGAGGCCAAAAATATTCTAAGTCAACACATAAAGAAGTTTAGATATAAATAATGATAAAAGCTTAAATTATATAAAAGATGTTTAATAATTCTGAATTTCTATGCATTTACTAAAATTGTTTGAATTTATATATATATAACAAGAGGAAATTGAAAAATCCTTATCATAGCAGGGGATTTTAACACTTTTAATATCTTTCTCAGTAACTGTTAGATAAGAGATACAAAAATAAGTAAATGTTGTAAAGATTCAAACAACTCAATTATTAAAGTGGGTCTAATGGGCCTATGTAGGATAAACAACTAATGAACAATAAACAATCCATTTAAGCACACCCAAGACATTTATGAAATGTGGCTGCAAAATAGATTACAAGCAAATCTCAACACATTTCATAGCATCTGTTTAATTCATATTACCTTTCTGTCTACAAATTAATTTAGAAATTAATAATAAGAAACTTATACCCCAACTCTGTAAATTAAAAATGCACATCATGAAAATGCATGTGTTCAGCATCTTTTAAAAATCATCATTAAAATTGGAAAATATCAAGACAAATAAAAAAATAAATAAATAAATCTCATATAGCAAAAACGGTTGGTTGAATAAAATGTACTTCCTCCAATACGTATATTTGAAAAAGAAGAAAAGATGTAAATTAATTAACTAAATATTTAACTTTAGAAGTTAGAAGAATAGGCATGATGGCTCATGCCTGTAATCCTAACCCTTTGGGAGGCCCAGGAAAGAGGATTACTTGAGTCCAGGAGTCTGAGATAGTCTGGGCAACATGACCATCGAGACCTCCTCTCGGCAAAAGATAGTAAAAAAATTATCCAGGCATGGTGATGTGCGTGCAGTCCCAGCTTCCTGGAGGCCTGAGGCATAAGGATTGTCTGAGCCCAGAAGGCCGAGACTGCGGTGAACTGTGGTCACACCACTGCACTACAGCCTGGGTGACAGAGTGAGACTCCAACTCACAAAATCAAGTTAGAAGACTAAACCAAAAAAACTTGAGAAAATTTAAATAGAAAATAATATACAATAGAGATCTACAGACCAATAACTAGTTTGCTCTAAAGTCTTAAAATATATATATTTTGAGTTGGAGTCTCACACAGTGGCCCAGACTGGAGTGCAGGGGCATGCTCTGGGCCACTGCAGCCTTGACCTGTTGGGCTCAGGCGATCCTTCGGCCTTAACCTTCCAAGAGTGGAACTACAGGTGAGCGCTACCATGCCCGGCTAGTTTTTGATTTGTTGTAGAGACGAGGTCTTGCCAAGTTGCCCAGGTGGGTCTTGAACCCACGGGCTCAGGCAATCTACTCACCTCGGCCTCCCAAAATGCTGGAATTACAGGCTGAGCCACCAAACCCGGCCTGGAAAGATACTTTAATAAGAGAAATAGCCTGCACATTATTCATTGGATATATAACTGTTTACTTACAAAATTCTAAAAATTTTTCAGGGACAATATTAGAGTTATTAAGAGAGTTTAGTCATATTGCATGATATAAAATTGATATACTAAGTCAATTGCATTTCTATATACCAAAAACTAAGAGGTAGAAATTCATGAGTGCAAAAATATTGCACCTAAAAATCATTTTATGAAATATGAAGCCACATATTTATCGAAAAATATAAAATACTTTTGAAAGATATTAATGGAAACAAAAGGAAAGAGATCAAATTTTTGTAAAGGAAAATCACTTGGTATTTTAAGGGTGACAATGCTTGCCAAAGTGATCTATAATGCAAAAATATCCAGTCAAAATCTCAGTAAGTTTCTCCATTGAACCAGATAGACTGACCCTAAATTTTTCAGTGAAGAAGATCAGAGCCAAGAAAATTCATGATGATTTAGAAGGAAAAAAGTCATGGTGGACACCCACCCTACCTGATATCTGGGGCTATTCTTGATCTTGCTTGTTGTATTGGCATAAGAATAGGCATACTGACTAAACAAACAAAATAAAGAGTACAGAAATGGACCCATACTTAGATGGAAGCTTGATACTTAATAGAGGTGACATGCAAGTCAGAGGGAAAATGTGGGATTAGTCAATAAATTTGATCAACTTTTTAATCCAAGTTCCGTAAAGAACTACCTATATTATCACACAAAGTTTATTTCATTGGTGCTCACAGAATAGGGAGGATTATAGACGATCTGGGTGTCAAATACTGTACAGATGCTGTGGACACTGAGCAAGGCTGGGCGTTGGGAGCCATCTGCCCAGAGTTAGGCAATAAGGGGATGCATTGTCTATAGAAAATAACAAAACAGTAATAAAATCCACTAAAGATTGTTCTTTTATTTTCACAGGGTGAATGCAAATCTAAAAAATATCAATGATGAAATATCTTCCCTGAAAAATATTTTTTCTAAGTTCTAAACAAACAATTATTATTTTGTTTTAATAATCTATAAGTAAGCTTTGAATTAGCTCATTTTCTTATTTATATTTTTACAAACATTGTATTGTATTCCAAAGTCACACAGACGAGATCTGAATGATATAGGCAGCAGCCAACCGTGTGTGGACTCAGTCACAAGTGTTTATTTTGAGAGGAAGTTTGTGATGGGTCAACATCACTCCAGCTTGCTCTGAGTGTAGTTTTTTCTCTAACCCCTGTGAAGCTACAAATAAACGGAACTTGAGTTACTACAGTTGTCACTTTATGTGACCACTCTAGGATTTTATTTGTGTTTAAAATTTACTGTAGTGAACTAGAGGGCAGCCATTAGCCATCCATACATTCATCATGGCAACCTTTCTGCCTATATCCAGACAAATCATCCATCTCAACATGATGCAGATGGTCATTACAAACTGGTCAGCATTAGGAGGTGAAGTACAAACTACTGGCCATCTCATTTGTATGTCCCTCTAATTCTAAAAAATATCATTTTTTTTTAAAAAGAATAGCTTAAGTTCATTTTTTATGTAGTTTAAATACTTATCCGCAGGAAGGAAAGTCTCCACCACCACAAAAAATAAATCTATATTCTTTTTTCCAATTCTCAATTTTTTTAACTTTTAAATTTTTTATTTTAAAGATGTGGGGTACAATTCAGGGTTAGGTATACAAATGTTCATTTGGCAGGTACCCTTGTTGATGAGGTGTGCCCCCCTCCCCAGCAGTTTCCCTCAACTGCCAATCCCACCTCCCCTCCCCTGGCAGTTTTCCACTACTGTCATCACTTTTTTATATAGTATTATGATAATTGTTCAAAGTCTGCTTATGAGTGAGAACATATGGTACTCTGTTCTTTGTTTCTGTGATAGATCACTGAGTTTGATAGACTCTAAATTCATCCAAGTTGCTGCGAACTCCATATGTTTGTCCTTCTTTTTGGCTGCATAATATTCCATTGTGTATATGTACCACATTTTTTTTTTTAATCTAGTCCAACTTCGATGGGCAGCATGGTTGGTTCCATGTTTTTGCTATTATGAATAGAACTGGAACAAACATATGTGTGCAGGTATCTTTTTTGTAGAATGATTTGAATTCCTCTGGGTATATTCCCACTAAGGGGGATTGTTGTGTCACATGAAAGGTCAATTTCTAGTTCTTTCAGAAATCGCCACACTGTCTTCCAAAGAGGTTGAACTAGTTTGCATTCCCACCAGGAGTGTTGAAGCATTCCTTTTTCTAGCATCCTCTCCAGCATCTACTGTTGTTTGTTTTATTAATAATAGCCATTCTTCCTAGGGTTAGGTAGTATCACAATGGTTTTGTTGTTGTTGTTGTTGTTGCATTTCTTTGATGATGAGTGAAGTTGAACATTTTTTCATGTGTCTGTTGGTTGCCCATATATCTTCTTTTGAGAAGTGTCTATTCATATCTTTTGCCCAGTTTTTAATGGGGCTGTTTTTTTTTCTTTTGGCACGTTTGAGGCGTTTGAGTTTCTTGTATATCCTAGATGTTAAGCCTTTGTCAGATATATAGTTAGCAAATATTTTTTTTCCATTCTATGAGCTGTTTCTCTGCTCTCCTGATGGTTTCTTTTGCTTTGCAAAAGAAAGACAAGTGAGGTCCCACTTGTCTATCATATCTCTTATGGCATGGGCACTTGGGGTTTTAATCAGAAACTGGTTGCCAGTCCCAATTTCCACAAGGGTGTCTCCTGGATTTTCTAAGATTCTTATAGTTTGAGGTTTTACATTTAGGTCTTTGATCCATTTAGAGTTAATTTTTTGTGTATGGTGATAGGTAGGGGTCCTGTTTCAATCTGCATGTGATCAGCCAGTTTTCAATTCTCAAATTTTAAGATACTTCTCTTCAACATCTCCCCATATAATGCCTAACAATGTTTATTCCCTAACCCTACATCTTGAAAATTCAACCGCCTGAGACTTTACATAACCACACTTGAAAAATCTTAGGAGCCAGGCTTGGTGGCTCAGCCTGTAATCCTGTGCCTTTGGGAGGCTAAGGTGGGTGGATTGCCTGAGCCCGTGGGTTCGAGACCTGCCTGGGCAGCGAGACCTCATCTCTACAATAAATAAAAAAATCAGCTGGGTGTGGTAGCACATGCCTGTAATTCCGGCTACTCGGAAGGCTGAGGAGGAAGGATCGCCAGAGCCCAGCCCGTCGAAGCTGCAGTGGCCGGAAGCGGACACTGCACTCCAGTCTGGGTGACAGAGTGAGACTCCAACTCAAAAAAAAAAAAGAAAAAAGAAAAAAAGAAAAATCTTAGGATAGCAGAAATCTTGCCTATGTGATTAGCAACAATTAACACTATCTGTGAAAAAAAGTTGGTTTATCTTTCAGAGCTAACGGCATTGGTTGGAGGAATGGGGCAGAGGAGGAAGAGGTTTTCTAGGCACAAAGCAGGAGCTGGGTTCATTCATGTCAGGCAGGAAGCATGGCACCTGGCTATAAAGGCCTCCCATGATGACTCATGCTGCCCTAAACTGGGATTTGTTTATTCTGGGGCCTCATTTTGTCATTCTAGCCCTGAGGTTATTTAAGCTCCTAAAAGCTTGTAGGTAGTAGGTGATTTGGGGCTGCCAAGAAAAGTCATTGGATTAATGCATTTCTATCTCATATTACTGCTAAGTTAGTCTGTGGTATGTGGGCTTTTTATGTTATTCTGAGTGTGGCGTAACACATGCAGCTGCTCCTGTGATTTTCTTATCCACTTCACATCAGACCCATTCATCCAGCCCCCCTCTCATCTTGTCACACCTCTAGATTTCCCCTTTAAAGTCCCTGGGCAGTGTTGTTCATCCATATTCCATTCCTATTCACTTGCTTTTAGTTTACCACTTCTCAGACTTCTTGGTGCAGTTAAACAAAGCAAAACAAAGCAAAAATCTTAACATTTACACCAAAACTTGAGCAATTGTGATTTCACTCAACAGGAATGTATAATAATTTAAGCCAGATCTGACAGCAGTGTATCTCTGCAGCCTCCATGTAATAAGATGTTAAGAAGAAACATGGAATAAGACATCAGATGCCACATTTAACCAGTACATGAGAAGAAATGATTGTAAGGACTTTATTCAATGCATTGTTTATTATCAGTGATCTACAATTAATTAGAACTAGAACAGAGTTTTGTGATGTGAAGAGTATTGGCCTTGGAGTCTAATAATCAAAGTTCAAGGTCTTGCTCTGCCACATACATTCTGCATGACGCTGGAATATCTCCCAGCATTTGAGTCTGTCTTAAGTGCTTCACAGCATTGTAATCAGGTAAGCAAACATGAAAATGCTTTTTATATTAGTAAATGTTTTACTAATGTAAGGGTGTTGCTTAGTTTTTTTTCTTCATTAATTCAGGCCCTACTTAGCGACAATTTACAATTAAGAGAAGTTACTGTATGAAATAGAATTACAATTATGATTCCTTTAGAAAAGTCTATAAATCAGAATTTTACTAACTCAAATGGGGTTTCCTCAGTTAATTTTCATCCATGAAAATGTTTTTACAGCACACAAATTACCTGTTCAAGGTACTTTTGGTTTACATGTTGACTTTTGGCAGGGAATGAGGCTGCGAGTGTCTAAAACAATTTTCTTAAATCGACTTCCGGCAAGATGGTGGTGGGGCAGTTTGGTCTGAGACCCTCTGTGAAAGAGAGCACACATAAAGACTCTAGCTCTCCTCCGGGGGTTGCAGCTCCCATTGTTGGAAGCCTGGTTTTCACACTGCTGCTGGGCCGCTGTCTCAACCACCTTAGCTGTCTCAACTGGCTGCCTCTGCTGTTGCCGCCACCACTGCCACTGTCGCCCCACCTCTACCTGAGGTGACCCATGACTCCGGACCGTGAAGCTCCCCACAAGCAGGCTCTGCTGAAACCACCGCTGCCACTGCCACTGCCATGCCCTACCCCTCGCCCAGAGTCAGGCTCGTGGAGCTCCTTTCATGCACTGTGAAGTGGCAGCTGCTACCATCACTACCATTGCCTGCTCCTTCCCACCCTGGGTGACCTGGGACTTCCGCCCAGCCCACTTCCCATTGCCTGACAGTCTCCAGCTGCAGTGGAAAGCCATCAGCTGAAGTGGTGAGACCAGTATCACCAGCTCAGGGACTTTTGTCCCTGTGACTTGATGAGCAAAACGTTCAAATAACTTTTTAAAAAACTCTCATTACACACACATTGTATACTCATTCTAAAACTCTGGAAACTCTTAAGAAGCAAAGAGAAGAAAATATAGCACTCCTTTAATTCTACAGCCAGAGATACATAACTGGTTTTTTTTTTGTTGTTTGTTTGGGTTTTTTTGCTGTATGTCTTTCTAAAATTTCCTATGCCATCATATACATTTTATTAAAATTTAATAAACTTTTATGGCCTTATTATAAAAGTAATATGAGATTATTAAAGAACAGTTAGAAATACATTCAAGTGAAAAGAAAATAAAACTAGCCCACATCTTATACCCAGAGATAATGACTATTTAATATTTGCTATATGTTTTTTCAGTTTTTTCTTTTGGCTATATATACCTTTTATTAGAATTTAATTAACTTTTACCATTTTTTCTTATTACAAAAGAAATATAAAATTACTCATAATATTACCACCCAAAGATAAGCATTATAAAACTGACATACATTCTTCTAAAGTTTCAATTAGGCCTTTTTTTATGCCTATAATATCTGTTTTTCCTACATAAAAAGGATGACACCAACCATACTGCTTTACAATCTCCTTTTTTAAAACTTAACAATATATAGTAACTGTATTCCTATTCATCAAATATTTTCCTGCAGCATAAGTATTAATGACTCATAATATTGCGTTGAATTAATATAACCTGAATTATTGGACCAATTTTCTAGTTTGGGAGTGTTTGGGATACCTTTGGTTTCTCACTGTTATAAAAAACTAAAATGACTGTTGCCCAACTGTTATAAAAACCTAAAATGACTGTTGTCCAGCATATTTTAGTATTTTCTTTGGATAAATACCTGGAAATAGAATTTTGAAGGTTTTTGGTCCACTTAATAAATCGTTTTTATGAATCTCTTCATAATTTATACTCCCATTTACAGATAACCTTTGCCCAGCAGCTTTGCCAAAATTGACCACTATCTCCTTTATTTTTTTTTCAGTTTTGAGTGTTAAAATGGCAAATAATTATATTCTGGCTTTTATTTAATTTGAATTTCTTTTAATCATGTTTTCAATTAAATCATATATTTACTAATAGATCTACTGAATTTATGGAAAATTACTCTAATAGAAAAACAACAATGGGAGAAGAAAAAATTTTGAATCCTGAGTTTGTAATCACATGAAGAAGTCAGTAAATGTTGCATTAAATGTTCATTAATTCATGTATCCATTCACTTGTTTAGCGTTTGCTAAATATTTATTGAAGACCTTCTGTATGCAAAGCCTTCTTCTAAGAGCTGGGACTAAAGAGGTGAGCAATACTGATAGGGTATCTTCTCTTTTGAAGATTTTTACAGTCTAGTATACAAAGTGATACTAAATAATAATTAAAAGTTACATAGGGATGATTTTAAAAAGCTGACTTTGCAAGGTGTGATGGCTCATGCCTGTAATCTCAGAACTGTAGGAGACCAGGACAGGAGGATTGCTTAAGCCCAGGAGTTTGAGTCTACCCTAGGCAGCATAGCAAGACCTCATCTCTACGAGAAATTAAAAAAAGAAATTAGCTGCTCATAGTGGTACATGCATGTAGTACCAACTATTCAGGAGGCTGAGATGGGAGGATCTCTTGAGCCCAAGAGTTTGAGGTTGCAGTGAGATGTGATCATACCACTGCACTCCAGTCTGGAGGGCAAAGTGAAACCTGACGCAAAAAAAATTTTGATTTAGTCTGTTCAGTAGCATGATAGAGTGCCATTCACTGAAAGTCCCTTCTTGGTATGAGCTTCTCTTGTAATTGAGTAGTAGAAGATGGTAAATGGAAGGTACAAACAAGGAATATTTGAAGGAACTGGAAAAGTCCTGGGAAATGTGGATATTACATTCTTATTTTACCAGACAATACTGTAAAAAAGTTTTTTTGTTGGTTTTTTTTTTTTGTTGTTTATTTTTTTTACCAGTTTTTGGGCAATATACAAGCATACTTTGGAGATATTGCAGGTTCAGTTTCAGATTACTGCAATGAAGCAAAAAATGCAATAAAGTGAATCACAAATATTTTTTGGTTTCCCAGTGCATGCATTTACATTATATTATAGTTTACTAAGCATACAACAGCATTATGTCTAAAAAAGCACATTCCTTAATTTAAACATACTTTATTGATTAAAAAAATGCCAATGATCACCTGAACCTTAAGAAAAACATAATCTTTTTTGCTGGTGAAGGATCTTGTCTCAAAGTTTATGTCTGCTGACTTATCAGGGCGGTGATTTCTGAAGGTTGGATGGCAGTGCCAATTTCTTAAAATAAGACAACAGTGAAGTTTGCTACGTTGATTGACTGTTCTTTTCATTAAATATTTATCTGTAGCATGCAATACCGTTTGATAGTATTTTACCCATTATAGAACTTCTTTCAAAATTGTAGTCAGTCCTCTCAAACCCAGTCACTATTTTATCAACTAAGTTTATGTAATATTCTAAATTTTTTTTTTTTTGCTTTCATTTTAACAATGTTTGCAATATATTCACCAGGATGTTCTTAACATAGCCTCCATGTTAAGAAGCCACTTTGTTCTTAACATAGCCTCCATGTTAAGAAGCCACTTTGTTCTTAACATAGCCTCCATGTTAAGAAACCACTTTGCTCATCTGTGCAAAGCAACTCCTCATTCTGTCAAGTTTTATCATGAGATCGCAATAATTCAATCACATCTTCAGGATCCATTTTTAGTCTTCTTGCTATTTTCACCACATCTTCAGTTACTTCTTCCACTGGTCTTAAATGTCTTAAAATCATTAATTAGGATTGGAATAAACTTCTTCTAGCTCCTGTTAATGTTATATTTTGAACTTCTTCCATGAATTACAAATTTTCTTAACAAGAAACTTGCCATCTAGAATGGTAAATTTTTTCCAGAAGATCTTTTATGAACTTTCCTCAGGTTTATCAGAGGAATCACTATCTGTGGCAACTGTGGCCTTATAAAATATATTTCTTAAATAATAATAAAATTTGAAATTATTTCTTGAGCTATGGGCTGTAGAATGGATGTTGTGTTAGCACACCTGAAAACAACATTCATCTCTTTGTCCATCTCCATTAGACCTCTTGGGTGACTGGGTGCCTTGCTTTGTTGATTAGCAGTAATATTTTGAAAAGAATGTATTTTTTTCTAAGAAGTAGGTCTCAACAGTAGGCTTAAAATATTCAATAAACCATGATATAAACAAATGTGTTGTCAGGTAGCTTGTTGAAGCATTTGTATTGCACCGTTAGAGTAGAATTATTGTAATTCTTAAGAGCCCTAGAATTTTTGGAATTGTAAAAGGATTGACTTCAACTTAAAGTCACCTGCTGCATTAGTCCCTAACAATAAAGTCTGTCCTTTGAAGCTGAACACTGAATTCTTCTTTCTAGCTATGAAAGTTTGGATGTCATCTTCTTCCAATTGAAAGTTGTTCTATCTACATTGAAAATCTGTTATTTAGTGTAGCTTCCTTTATCAATCTTAGTTTTCTGGATAACTTACTGCAACTTCTCTATTGGCACTTGCTTTACCTTATATTTTTATGTTATGGAGAAGGCTTCCTTCTTTAAACTTCATGAACTAACTTCTACTAGCTTTCAACTTTTCTTCTGTAGCTTCCTCACCTTGCTCTGCCTTCATGGAATTGAATAGAGCAGGGCCTTGTTCTATGCTTTGGCTTAAGGTAATGTGATTTGATCTTCTATCCAGACCTCTCAAATTTTCTCCATATTGGCAATAAGACTTTTTCAGTTTCTTATAATTTGTGTATTCATTAGAGTAGCACCTTTCATTTCCCTCAAGAACTTTCTCTGTGCATTCACAACTTGGCTGTTTGGTACAAAAGGTCTAGATTTTGGCCTGTCTCAGCTTTTGACATGCCTTCCTCACTAAGGCTAATAATTTCCAGCTTTTTTTTTTCTGTGCTTTTTCTCTGTTTAGATACACAAATACCACTGTGTTACAGTTACCTACAGTATTCAGTACATAACATATTGTACAGGATGTATTCTAGAAGCAATAGGTTAGAGCACGTAACCTAGGCTATACATCTAAGTTTGTGTAAATATGTTCTAGTATGTTTGCAAGACAAAAATTTTTTAATGATGTATTTCTCAGAGCATATCCCTCTCCTTAAGTGACACTTGATTATATACTGTATATACCAAAAAGTATATAAATCATATATACACTTTAGATAATAGGATTAAAACTACTATTTGAGTAACTACCATTCAGGTTAAGAAAATATTGACAGAAGCTCTCTGTGACCCACCTATATGGTTTTCCTTTCATCCCCTTCCCCACAAATAACAACTGTTCTGTCTCTTTTGATAATCCTTTTTGTGCTTTGTTTAAATTCCTCATAGGTATGATTTATATGACTGCTTATAAAATTTATATAAATAGAATTATGTTGAATGTGTTCTTTTATTCATTTTTTAATATAATATTATGTTTGTGATTTCCATGTTTTTGTATATAGCCATAGTTTGATCTCTTTTTTTTTAGAAAAAATTTTGACTATACCAAAAATAATTTATCCATTCTGCTACTGATATACATTTGGGGTGTTTATAGCTTTTGATAATTACCAAGAAAGATGTTATGAACAGTTCTGCTGGGAAGAGTATTGCTAGTAGCCAGGAATGTACATGCATAGATTTACTAAATAATTCCAAACTGTTTTCCAAAATGGATGAAGCAATTCACATTCTCAGAATAATAGATGAGAGTTCTCATCTTCACCAACACTTAATATTGTTGGATATTAACATTTTTGCCAATATAGCATATTTTGTGACCCTATTTTGCATTTTTTGACTAATAATGATAAGTTTTTCTTCATATGTTTACTTGTCATTGAAGTTTCTTTATTGTGAAATAACTATTAAATGTTTCTGCTTATCTTTCTATCAGTTTGTCTTATGATTCATATTTTCTTATATCTTTAGGATAGTAGTATTTTTAAATAGATTTTCAGAAACTCTTCTACTCTGTAGCTTTTTAAAAAATAGTATGTGTTAGGCTGGGCTCGGTGGCTCAGCCTGTAATGCCAGCATTTTGGGAAATCGAGGCGAGTGGATTGCCTGAAACTGCGGGCTTGATACTAGCCCAGCCAACTTGTGAAGACCTTATCTCTACAATAAGTCAGAAATTAGCTGGGCGTGGTAGCGCGTGCCTGTAGTTCCAGCTACTTGGAAGGCTGTGGTGGAAGGATAGCTTGAGCCAAGCAGGTCAACGCTGGGGTGGCCTTGAGTATGCCACTGTACTCCAGCTTGGGCAACCTAGTGAGACTCCAACTCAAAAAATAAATAAATAAATAATATGTGTTGATTAACACAAATTTTTAACTTAATACTAGTCAAGTTTATTTTTTAATATGGTTTATTTCTATTACATCTCATTTAAGACCTTTTTTCCCTTCTGTGAGTTATGAAGATATTATACTACTCTATATTCTAAAAATGTCATACTGTTGTCTTTTTCAATTATCTTTATTCCATCCAAACTTAATGTTTCAGCATGGTGTGGAATTTCTAAATGGATACCCTATTGTCCCCAAACCATTTACTGAAACGTCCATCCTTAGTGATCTGCTACAATTGCTCTGTCGTAAATAAAATGTCTATGAATGCATAATCTATTTCTTGGTGATCCTTTGTGATCCATTGTTCTACTTGTGTATTGTGCCAGAGATACACTGTCTTAATAATGTTAGCTTAAAAATAAGTCTGGTATCTAATAGGACAAGGACTCTCATCTTATTCATCTCCCCTTAGATATCTTGACTACTTAAAAAATATAATTAAGTAGTTAATTTATTATTTAGAGACAGACTTTTGCTCTGTCACCCAGACTGGAGTGAAGTGGCCTGATCATCGTTTACTATGTTGCTTAGGTTGATCTCAAACTCCTGGCCTTAAGTGATCCTCCCGCTTCGGTCTCTGAAAAAGTTGGCATTGGCATGAACTACCATGCCAGCCTGACTTAGCTATTGTTCATTCTTTATATGTTTATGTAAATTTTGAATTCACTTGACAAGTTTCTAAAAAACTTGTGATTGGCAATGCAATTGATATTGCAATTATATGTTTGGGAGAGAACTAATATATCTACAATATTAATGTCAAACTCATAAATTAAATCTAATTCTTGAGTAGCTTGGATAAGATTTTACTCATCTGGTCCTTGAATGTTTGACAGAATTCTCTGGTGAAGCTATGTGGGCCAATAGTTTTTCTTTGTGAAAAAATTCCCTTCTGAATAAGTAATTCCATTTCTTTATTAGTTTTAGGAGCTTTCAGAGTTCTATTTACCTTTTTTTCCATAAATTAATAGCTTTCCCATCTTGTCTACATTTTCAAATTCATTCAGTAAGGTGTTAATATTATCTTTTATTGCCTATTTATACCTGCAGCCCATTTCATTCTTAATATCTATTGTGCTTGCTGTTTTGAATAAATTTTGTATAGGTTAATCACTTTTATTGATCTTTTTCAAAAACTAACTTTTGGTTAGTATTGGCTATGAAAATCTCAAATATATCTATTTTCAACTTAGTTCATTTTAATTACTGTTTCAAAATTTTCTTCATTCATTGGATTTATATTGCAGTTTTTCACATCTTTCAGTAGTTTTTTACTTCTTCATTTTCAGTGTTTTTTTAAATATACAACTTAGGGGTATATTTTTTCTCTGAGAACTGTTGCCTCCTATAAGTTTGCTATGTAGTATTTTATATTAGGAAAAGCATATTTTTTCTATGATTATTTCATATTTTGCTACATTTTAACCCGTGTATTTTATCATTTACCTATATGATTGTAAATTTGTTTATTACTACTTACAGTTCTTCAGTTTTTAAAAAGATGTATTTTTAGGCTATGCTGAAATGGAAACTTTTATGTTATATTTATTTCACTCTGTCATCTAGGATGGAGTACAATTACAAGATCATGGCTCACTGCAGCCTCTTACCTTGTGAGCTCAATTCAGGCAATCCCTCTGCCTAAGCCTCTTGAATACCTGGGAATAAAGGTGTGAGTTACCATGCCTGGCTAATTTTTTTTTTTTTTTAAATACAGAGTAGATCTTGCTATGCTGCCTACCTTGGTCTCGAGCTCCTGGGCTCAAGCAAACCTCCTGTCTTGAACGGTACCCCCCCACCCCAGCAAAGTGCTGGGATTGCAGGCATAAGCCACTGCCCCCAGATGAAATTTTCATGTTTTGGCATGACCCTCTTTATTTGCAAAATGCATTTTTTATTTTTATTTTTTAACTTGAAGTCTATTTTGAATGACACAAATATAATGATATCATCTTTCTTTTGGTTAGAATTTTCATGATTATCTTTTTCATGCTTTTACTTTCAACCTGACTGTGAGACAGCAGTTATTTCTCTTTAGATCAATGGACCTCCCAGTGATTAAGTACATTTTCCATATGGGGAAGAAAGCTGAGCATTGAATTGTTCACTATCTTCAAGTTCTTTTAAGCTTTTTGTAGTAAATTTTGTTAAGTGCACAAGAAAATGCAAAACAGTATAGCAAACTACTGAGTACTCTCAGTCAGGTACTAGCACCTATCTTTTTAGTTATATGTCTTCATATAATTTTTATCAATTGTAAATGTTTTATTGAAGTAGAATGTACCCATGGTAAAGTATGAAATCATCAGTGTACAGCGACATGAAATTTCACAAAGTAAGTATAACCTACATCAAGACAGAGAATTACCAAGACCACAGAAACTTAGCAACTTTATGACACCTCCTAGTCACTACCTTCATCTTCCCCTCAGCACTAACAATTTTCCTGATTTCTAACATTGTAAAACTGTTTTTATATTCCTGGGAACTTATGCGCACAATTGAGTTCAGCCTAGGCAACACAGCAAGACCTTGTCTATCAAACACACAAAAAAATTAGCCAAATGTGGTATCTCAGGAGGCTGAAGTAGAAGGAGATTGAGGCTGCAGTGAGCCATAATCGTGCAACTGCACTCCAACAGAGTGGGCAACAGAGTGAGACATTGACTCAAAAAATGATGGTTCATTCATTTTTATTGCGATTTGTATTTCACTAATTTGTTCATTTTACCATTTTTGGATATTTCAGTTGTTTTCAGTTTGAGGCTATATTAATCAGTGCTGCTTTATCATTCCTGCCAGTGCCTATTTGGATACCTGCACGTATCTGGTTATATATCTGGGAGTAGAATTTATGGATTGTGTGGTATCCACACTTTCATTTTTGTTTGTTCGTTTGTTTTGAGTCATATTCTTACTCTGTTGCCCAGGCTGGAGTGCAGAAGCACGGGCATGGCTTACCACAGCCTCAACTTACTGGTCTCAGGCAATTCTTCCACATCAGCCTCCTGAATAGCTGGAGCAACAGACATGCACAAGCACTTTTTTATTTTTTGTAAATACAAGGTCTAGCTATGCTGTCTCAAACTCCTGACCTCAAGAAATCTTCTCATCTAAGCCTCCCAAAGTTCTGGGATTACAGGCATGAGCCACTATGCCTGACCACACTTTGTGTTTTTTGAGTCAGTCTCACTCTATTGCCCACTCTGTTGGAGTGCAGATGCATGATTACGGCTCACCGTAGCCTCAATCTCCTTCTGCTTCAGCCTCCTGAGCCACCACGTCTGGTTAATTTTTTGATTTTTTTTTTTGTATACACAAGGTCTTACAATGTTGCCTAGGCTGCACTCGAACTCCTGGGTTCAAGCAGTCCTCCCGCCTCGGCCTCCCAAAGTGCTAGGATTATAGTCGTGAGCTACCGTGTCTGACCCACTTGTTCATTATTAATAAATACTACCAAACAGTTTTCCAAAGTGGCTGTACCAGTTTTAATATTCACTGGTGAATTGTTTGTGTATTTTTGAGCATGACTGTATTCTTTGATTTTCTCTTTTTTACTTAATCTCTAATTTCTATGTTTTCTGAGCCAAGGTGGAAAGGATATGTGTAAACTTAGATAATCCAGAAAGGTCATTTTTTTTTTTAGGATTGAGATTCTGATGATTTCATCTCCACATGCAGCAGTGAACAGAACATGAAGAAATGAAATTGAGCTTTCTTTTCATTTCAGGATGGTGCTTGCCTGAATCCCTGTGTTATAAAGGAGCTCCAACGTGTTTTCCTCTCTAAAATGTTATCAAAAAGGAAAGCCAATAACATAGTTATTACAATTTTCCCAAATTTTAATACCTATGAAATGGGATGCAATTTAAATTGATGGACTTTCATGATGCAGTGTGTTGTGTGTGTATGTGTTTTTTTTATTATTTTTTTATTTTTTAGGAAACATTTCCAATTTTTATTCATAAAATTGTTGGCATTGCAAAGTAGACTTATAGAGCCACAGGTGAATGACAAAACAGGAGGGAAATGTTCTAGAGACGCTTTTTGAAGAGTTCCAAAGTAACACACACTAGGCCAAAAACAAACAGCTAAATCATGGAGCACAATAGGCTATATTCATTGCTGCATTTTCTCAATAAGTTTTTCCTTGTATTTGCCTTTTTATTTTCCTACTTGTCAAGATTTAGCTTTGCTTTCAAGAATTTTCTCCTGATCTTTGTCCAGTTTTAGCCTGGTGTTAACTACCTTGCTTGAGTGAATGCCCACATGGGCGATGGTGCCCTGAGCCTTCTCCCACTGACCCACTTGATGTAGATGACGTATTTATTTCTGTACACTTGGACCACCTTGCCAATCTGATAACCTTTGTGGTGTGCTTGAACCACCTGGACCTCATCATCCTTGCTGTTGGGCATGGAGCGGGCTTTGTACTTCTGCAGCAGCTCCTTGAAGAGCGGGAACGACATGATCTTCCTCTGCACATGCGAGGGGGCATTGAAATGATATTCGTGGTTTTTCTGTGGTCTGAGGTCATGAAGGGATTGAACTTCATGGTGACTGTCTGGTTCCGGAAGGACTCCGTGTGTGTTTATTTCTTGGAGGTATACAAACAAATGATGTATCTTTTATTAGTGGCATCAGAAAGCAGGTGAAGGAACAAAACGTTTCTTCAAAGTTTTGTCTGGCTGAGGATGTCTATGGCTGTTTTTGGCAAGCATACACATGTTTCCCTGATCCCCTTTAAGAAAAGACTTTCTCCCTATCTATAAGGCAATTGGTCACCTGGCAGCCTCCGACAGACCTTCAGTATCTGTCTCAACTTTCAAGCCTGGGTCACTTTTTTGGGGTGCCCCTCAGTCAAGGACAGAACAAACTGGTGACAACTGTGGTCAACCTCTTCTCAGGACAGCCCTGAGCCAACAAGTTAATGACACAGATGTTCAACAGAATGCAGGGCTCATTTAATAAGCAAGATTTGCTCCTGAGCTCCTCTTTGGGCTGACAGACTTTGTCAAGACAGTATTGAGGCCTGGTAGCTTCCTGCACCCAACTCTGTCTCCTTCCTTTTCCTTTAATTGATGTTATTTCCCAATAGATCTCACTCCTAATTATGTCTCAGAAACTCTTTCTCAGAGAACCCAATCAACATAGCTGACACCAGAAGTGTTCTGAGAAAGCAGGTGATAAGGTGGAGTTTGTGGACTGGAACACTTATCTTGCAGCTACTAAGGAGGAGGACTCCATCCTGGGTGGCAGGTGGAGCACAGATGAGCTGGGGAAATGTGATGGTCTGTCAACTTTCACTGATGATATCTTGGTAGAGGAGTATATACTCGCTGGTGGGAAGATTTTAAGCATTTGAAATGTACAGGGTCATTGCTGGTGATAGTGGGGATAAATGATGTATTGGATAATTGTTACTAAATTGCATTAATGCTTTTCATGTGGACAATGAAATGCTGAGGATATTAACAATGGAAACACTGAAAACTAAGCATGAGAGCCAGAGGGTCTCTTTGGCAGGTTATAGAAAGATCTCCTCTCACTTGCAGCAGTGAGCAAAGTACATCAAATCTAGGATTTAAGAATCAGAGTAGCTAAATCTCAAAGACTGTCAAATGCTCAACCAAGGCAAGTCTGTTACGACAAAGGCAAAGTCCTAGTTGGGAAAACCTGCATCCTTGACACACAGGATGAGAAAATATGGATAACCCTTATGAAGATTTTGACTCTATAAACTTCTTTGAACAATTTCAGCCTATAGAAGTGGGAAGACTCTTCCCAATCAAAGCAAGTGTTTATTAGGAGAAAATGAGATTCTTTCCCCCCCAAAAGGCAGAATAATTTCTTCCTCAAGAGCTGCTACCATCTCCTCTCCTGGCCTCCAGGTCTATAAATAAGGCTCACAGCACAATCCTCTTGGTGCATATTGATCCGGATAAAAGAGGAAAAGGATTGTACTCCAGAGAAGCTGGACAACTTAGTGTTTATTATAGGGGAAATAAGTATTCTGGTTTGCTCAAGGTTGAGGGGTTTCCTAGGATGCAGATTTTCTGTGTCAAAACTCAGGAAGTTCTAGTACTGTGTCAAAACCCAGGTCCCCTTAGTACTAGCAGAGCCCAGATCAGTACTTATGAAACTAGATTCTGAGGGTATTGGATCCAGGGCCTGGAAATAAAGATTGAATGGAAAAGAGCTTAAACATTTGGGGGCAATCTCTCCAGATAAGAAATTAAAATCAGGAAGAACCTCCTGTGAAGGGGAAAACTTACTGCTGGAGTATCTCCTAGATCCTAAAAAAATGATAACACACACTGAATATGTTTGAAATACCTGATTTTCCATGCTATGGCAGAGGAAGGAATGAAAAGCCTCAAGGAAGTATTTATTAGGGGCACCAGAGCCACTAGAGGGTTATGTTACACAGCAAGATCCAGAGAACACTCCATTTACCAAGGCCATCATAGGTTGGCAAAATAGATGGGTAGCCAACAAGGGTATTGATTATAGCGAGACCAAGAATGGGCAAATAGGAAGCCAGGAGCAGTCACCGCAATTAAAAAGAACTCACAATCACTTACCCAATGTTTAGACTGAATCAGTTTTCAGAACCAAGAGCTGTTGACAAGCCGCCAGGTTCTCTCGGGAGAGATTCTGTAACCCCATGGCAAGTACACATTGTAATGATTATTTCGGTCTTTTCCCAAATGTTCCTAGGGCTATTTTCTGGAGTGACTGTATTACCAAAGGAAAGGGGATATGAGATATTTCAATGAATCTTGAATACAGGATCTGAGTTGGCTTTGATACCCAGAGAACTCAGAGTTTCTGGTTCAAAGTTCTACTTCCATTGAGTCTGCTCCACAGACTCACCCAATGATTATTTCTCCAGATAACAGATATATAATTGCAATTGACATACTTGGAGTTTGGGTTCTTGACCTATGGGGTAAAAGCCATTATGTGTGGAAGACTGGGTGGGAGCCTCAAAAACTACCCTACCTCATTCCTGGAAAAGATGGTAAGACACAAGCAGAATAATATGCTCTGGAATTGGGGTTATTAGTGATTACTTTCATGCTTAAATATGGTAAGGTGGCAGTCACTATCCATTTAATTTTCTGGTTTGTCCCTGAGAAAATTTGTTGGGCTCTGGAGAATGACTGCGTAGACCATCACAGGCTCAATCTGTAGCAGCCCTAATGGTAGCTAGAGCAGATGAATATGACCAAAGGAAAGTGACTTGCAACCAGTGACTTGGCAAATGTATTCTTTCCTATCTTAATGGTGAAAGACCTTCAAAAAATAGTTTGCATTCAGGTGGAACAGAAAACAATGCATATTTATATTTTTGTGCTCTGTTAGTTTTGTTAACTCCATTTCTCTTTGTTATATCATCTGAAGCATTCTGTGCTATCTGGATATCTTGTAGAACATCACAATGAGGATGAGAAAAAGATGAGTAAAGCACATGCATTCCAGAGGGTGGGAGATAAATGGGCTGCCACCTCAGTAAAATATTTGGGGTCTACTGGCTAGAGTCATATGGAACCATCTTATTCCATGTAAAAGAGAAATTGCTGCATCTTGTATCCCATTTTATCAAGAAGGATGCACAAGGGCTAGGATGCCATTTTCCTTCTGAAGGTAACAGATTAGACAACTAGAAATATTGCTGTGGGGAAAATACTGAGTGACACTGTAGGCTGTATGCTTTGAGTGGGGCTCAGAGCAAAATAGGGCTTTGTAGAGAGCTCAGACTGTGATACAAACAACTCTGCCACTTGAGCCATATAACTTGACAGGTCTTATGGTACTGGAAATATCAGTGGAAGAAAAAGATGTAGTGTGGGCTTTATGGCAAGTTCTAGTACAAGAATAGCAATGTTGGCACCTGAAGATTTGGAGATAGGCTATGTCATCTCTAGCAGAGAATTACATAGCATTGGAAAACAGCTCCTAAGCTCTTGTGCTGCTGAACTTGATAGATATGGAACACTTGGCCATGAGACACCAAGTGACCATAGGCCTGAAATTGCTATGTCTTGTTGAACTCACTAAATTAAAACATTGGGGAGATTACCACAGCAGCCCATTGAGTCCATCATAAGATAGAAATGGTGTATCCAGGACTTATTAACAGGACCAGGACCAGAGAGTGTCATCAAGGTACATGAGGAAGTTGCCCAAATTCCCATTCACTTACCACAATTGTAGCAATGCTTCTTTCTCATTCCACTTATGGTTGTATTAATTGGGGCCAATTATAAGGGCCATATTATAAGACCAGAAAAGAAAGACAAAAAAAACAGACCTTAGTATGTGAATGGAGAATTTTCTTAGTAAGTACAAGTCAAAAATTAATAGTGATTATATTATAGCTTCACTCAGAGAAGATCTTGAAAAATAGAAGTGAGAGAAATAATCTTCATGATTAGTGGCAAACGGCCTGGTCAGTTGGTCCATAGGCTGGAGGGTAAAATATTGGAAAATTAGAAGCAAAAATATCAGAAGAGGTATATGAATAGATATAATGGGTCAAAATTTGAAGAAATTTTTAAAAAAGCTTACATGTTAAATCTCACCAGAAAGCATTCACTATGGATGAGACACAAAACAACCAAATTGAAAAAAATGACATGGTCAGTTGACATTAACCACCTCTGCCTTTGTCAGCAGTCACTCCAGTATCAGCACAATGGATAGGAAAATCAAGTGACCATAGAAGCAGAGATGAAAACTAGATGTGGAATTAACCATAGCATCTTCCACTCACCAAGGTCACTTTAACTATTGCCATCTAACTTATTAATGTCTAACCTATTAGTAACAGAGAAGAATTTGAAGTCTTATTATGACATTATTCCTGGAGAAGACCAACTGGCAAGTTGGCGGCAAGTTTATTATATTGGTTCCTTCATGAATAGGCACCTATTCCAGGTGCAAGTTTGCCATTTCCACCTGCAGAGTCTCAGCTAACACCTCTAACTTGGCACTAAGAGAATGTTTAATTCAGAGGGACAGAATTCCACATAGTATAGAATCTGATCAGAGGACCCACTTAACAGTGATGGGGGTGTGGGAGGGGAATCCACTGGAAGTAACACACCATTCAGCAGTGGTCAGTCTCAGAGAGCTTTGGGAAGGTCTGTTGAAGGCACAGTTGAAGTACCAGTCCAGAGGGAAATCTCTGTAAAAATGGAACACCATCCTTCAGTATGTAATATACACATTGTATCAGAGATGTTTATATGACACTGGGTCTACAGTTGAAGGAAATACATGGGTTTGAGAACCAAGGAATACATGAAGAGATCCATCAACCGCCACTTCCAAAAATTGACTGAAGGACTTTGTGCATTCTATTTCTGAAAGGTTACTATAGAGGTAGAGATCCTCATCCCCCCAAAGGGGAGCACTCTTACTAGTGAGGAGGAGATCAGCTCTCAGAAATGAGGTTTGGACCACACCACGAAGTAAGACACTGAGACTGCAGAGGTGGTAGCTGATGATAAGGGCATATTTTAGTAAATAGTAGAGGAGGAAAATGATGAGTACCAGCTGGGGTTCTTAGACCAAGGGAATATACAGGGACTGTAGTTTGCTCCACCAACTTCCCTGTTCTAAGTTTACCTTTAGGGGAAAAAAAAGAACTGTTTTCTCATGTGTATAGACAAGTAGATTGCCTAGCACAAGCTTCCCTGAAATGCAAAAGAATGCAGTTTGTGTATGGGAGATAAAGAGATATGCCACCATTCTGTTTCTTCTGCAAAGAATGAGGTGCTGTTCAGCTGCAAGCAATGAAGTTAGCTATCAGTCTTCAGTGGATACCTCTTTCAGGTTCACTTTAACTGTTGAAGTGGAGTCATACTCTTCTTAAGGGAGCTATAGGCTAATTATTGAGCTAGATGGTAATACAAAGGCATAGGACTCTTTTAATGAGCAAGCATTAGTCTAGAGCCCTGAATTTGGCTGGCAGAGGTTTTGTTAGAACGATGACACAGTTTGATGACAACCCAGCCCAATCTTCTTTCCTTTTGCAAGTCTTATTTCCCAATAAACTTTTTGCACTCCTAACTCCATCTCAGCATCTGATTCTCAGAGAACACAATTAGCACAATTTTATAAAATTATAACTAAAGTGAAACAATGCCATGCTTCCCCAGTATATTCAGATACCATCTCAGTAAAGCCTTAGCATGTTAGTACTGAAGTTGTCACAGTCAAACTTGCTGACAGTCTCAGAGATTCAAATTCATATAGCCACTAAGAGACAGAATAAGGATCCACAGATATTCAATACATCAAAACTATTTATGTAACACCAGACAGACCTAAATAAAAATAAGAAATAACAGTCAAGCTAACTAATGGTACCATGTAGTTCCAAGGCATCAAACATATTTATTCAAAAACAAACAAGCAAATGAAAAACCACAGAAATTCAACCAAACTATTGAGCATGTAAATAATCTCAATGTAAAAGGATTTTGAACCCTTGAATTATTTCCTCAACTGTCCACGTCTAGAATTGAAAAGAAAATGTTATTAATAGTAAAAAGTTAAAATAAACTGATTTAGAATTAAAACTAAAAATTTGAAGAGGGATAATTTACCTCTTGCATGCCCAAGAGATTATATAAATGATGTCAGTTAAATAGACTGAGGTTCCCACTCAAATAGATCAAAGCCATATATTACAAGCTGCAAGACATTATCCAACAGCCCAAATACGTTCTCCCTCCATCCCAGCCCCAAAGGAACATTAAAACAATCCAAGCTCCCCAAATACACAAGGCATTGGACTGGTTCCCTGAAACAATGAGGGATGCATTTTGTATGTGTGACCCAAACAGACCATTGCCTAGGTGGTCTCTGTAGTTCATAGGATGCAGTAGCCAGGTCTCCTCTGATGGGGCTCAGTCTTCCTGTAATCTGCCTTGCCCTTGTGCCAGTACATTTTTATATGGCAGTCAGAAAGAGCATTTGTAAAAGTAAATTGGATCACGTTACTGTCTTGCTTAAAAATTTTCAGTGGCTTCACAGGGCTTGTAAAATCAAGTTTGACTCCTACCATTTCCTGCTAGGTGCTGCATAATCAGACCCTGCCTTCATTTCAGGCTATTCACACATTCACCCACCAAGCCCAGATTCTACTGGACAGCCACTGTCCACCCTAGAGGCCTCACACAGTCTGCTTCCTGTGCCTGAAGGACTCCTCCTCTTCCTTTTCAGTAACTGGCTTCTTTTCCTCATTCTGGCCTTAGGTCAAGTGTCCTATCTGATGGCTAAACCCAAGTTGCTTTGCCCCATTCCCCCACCTACCACCACCATCTTTGCACTGCGTCTCCTTTCCCATTTATGGTATATATGACAATTCACTTTAAAACATTTGTTTGCTTTGCTTAGTGTTACTTTCCCCAATTGCCTATAACTATTAATTTTCTACATCACAATATTCCCAGTGCCTAGCAGAGAGCTTAGCATAACGTGGTTGCTTAGTTATTATTTGTTGAATGTGTAGAGCGGTAATACAAATAACAGTTGACACTTATTTAGATCTAATGACATTCTCATTCCAAGCACTTTACTTATAGAACTCTATTAAATCTATGGTGTAAGCACTATTTTTAAAAATTGTTGATAAAACTAAGGCACAGAGAGATTAAGAAACCCGTAGAAGATAGTACAGAGCTAGGATTGGAACCCATGCAATATAACTGTAGTGATCACAAATCTCTTTTAACAGGCTCTTATCTCAATTAAATATCAATCTATCCAATAAAGCATTAAACATAAAAGGAATTTCAGAATGTTAGATGGATGTTTGAGGTCAGAAGGGTACTCTGAGCCTCTTAAATCCATTGCTCACTCTGCCCATATCCCTGCTGGCTAGACAGAGTGCATCCTTGGTTAATCTAGAAAAGCCCCCACTTTGTACATCAGGAGATTCTTTTTTTTTTTTTTTTTCAATTTAATTCATGTGCATGTGCATGTGTGAGTATATGTGGGTATTATGTGTTGAGGGTCATTGACTGTTTATCAGTCATATGGCCTAGTCAGCTTAAGGGTTTGTAAGAGACACAGAAAGAATCAGATAAAAGAGAATAGCAAAAAAATGTATTATAGAATATAGCAATGGAAAAGGAAACTAAAACCTTACCATTTAAAGGGCTTTATTAAAAGATTTAAAACAATAAATGTATTAAGCACTTAATATTTCCTTGGGATAAGTGTCTTATAGTATTAACTCATTAAATCTTCACAATGCAGTATTTATACTATTTTACTAGTGATAAAAGTAGGACACAGAGATTTTAGTACCCTCATAGTTTTACAGCTACTATGTTATAGAGCCTGGTTTAAACTCAGAGAGGGCCGGGTGCAGTGGCTTATGTCTTTCATCTCAGCACTATGGAAGGCTGAGGTGAGAGATCACTTGAGTCCAGGTGTTCAAGACCAGCCTGAGCAATATAGAAAGACCTTGTCTCCACACACACAAAAAAACCAAAAACAAAAACAAATAAATAAAGTAGCCAGGCATGGTGGTGTGTGCCTATAGTCCACTGTGATTGTGCCCTGCCCTCATGCCTAGGCAACAAAGTGAGCTCCAACTCATACAAAGAGAAAAAAAAGTCCTGGAGGCTGTGGGTAGAAGACATCTGCAGTGTGTGTTGACAGCATGATGCTACCATGATATCATAAGCTCTTATCATTTGTTTTTCTTCCCACAGCTTCCCCCTAGCAGGAACTTATTGGAAAAAGAAAATATATTGGGAGCAAAGTGTTCAACCAACTAATTCCAGAAAATCTGTTAAAGGCTAATCTACCCCTAGATAGTGGAATCCTGGAATCTTCAAGGGTAGATCAGGCACCTCGTTGGAAACTCCAGGATTTGTCAGAAAGGAAATAACTTGGGAAGAACACCATCAGAACTTAGATGTGAGCTTCTGCATTACTGAAGTTTACAGGACTTCCTGACTCTGTTCTGATAGCTGTCTTCTGTTCTTTGACCCTGAGCCATTCTGAGAGACCATACTTAGCTTACAATCAGCAAAAGTTATACCAACTTCATCACATCACATATGCTGTCATGAAGGTGCGTGTTCTCTACCCAATATTCTTGCTGTGATTTTTTTTTTTTTTTGGCTAGTTAAATTTTATTTTGTTAACTTCATTTCAACATTTAATTTAGGAAGTCAAGAATTTTAAAACGTTTTTTATTTGGAAATAATTTTTAACCTACAGAAAATTATAACAAAAGTTTAAAAATATCAAAATATCCTTTGCCCAGATTCTTATTGTTAACATTTTAACCCATTTTCATGCTGCCTTTCAATCTCTCTCTCTTTTTCTCACTCTCTGTATATAATATATATAAACATATAATATATATTTTTTCCTGAACCATTTCAGAGTAAGCTGCATGCATATTGGCCCTTTCCTCATATGTATTTAAGTATTATGCGTCACATATAAGACATTTTCCCAAGAATAAGAGCATTCTCCTTATGTAGTCGTGGCAGTTATCAACTTCAGTAAATTTAATACTGATGAATAGTTTTATCTAACCTGCCATTTAAATTTCGGTTTTGTCAGTGAATTTAAAATTGTCCTTTCTTAGTATTTTTTCCCCCTTTATTCTAGGAGCCAGTTTAAGATCAGGTATTGCATGCATCTGTCATGTCTGATTAGTCACCTCACATCTGGAACTTTTCTACAACCTTTCTTTGTCTGTTTAATAAACTATTTTTCAAGGATGCAGTGCTTCTTAATTTTTTCAATAGAATTTTTCTCATTTGGGATTTATCTGAAGTTTACTCATGAACAGATCCAGGCTATGTGTTCATCGTCTCAGTACACCATCAGAGATGCTATGTCTTCCTCAGGTATTACTTCTGGAGGGACATGATGTCTATCTGCCTCATACTGGTGATGTTTGCTGATTTTCATCACACAGTCAAGACATTGTCCAGTTTCTCTACTCCACAGTTACTATTTTTCTCTCTTGAAGTTAATAAGCAGTCCGTAAAAGAGACCTTTAAGACCATACAAATATTTTGTTCTTCATCATCATTTCCCCTACATTTGGCATCCACTGATGATTCTTGCCTGATCTTCACTATTCTGGTTGCAAAAAAAGACAGCTTTCCAAATTCAGCACTCTCCACATTTGTCAGTTGACACTCGGCATTTTACCGAAGGGCAATGGCCTTCTTTTCTCCCCTGTTTATTTATTTAATCTATCATAATTTATTAGCGGTTTTAGCTCATCGGTTTCTTTTACTATTATTTTTAATTTTGCTTTGTTGGTTTTTGTTGATCAAATTGTCCCAGATTAGACCAGTAGAAACATCTCACATATTTTGTCCTTGATCAATGCTGTTGGTGATGAATATAAACTCCTTAGGATGCATGGGGCCTTTCATGATCTGATCTTCTTGGTCTGTTCATACCCCCTGACACCCATTCTCTGACTCCCAATAATAATGAATGATTTGTACTTCCTCCAAATTCCATTCCTTTTCTTGCTTCTGATCATTTGTACATATTGTTTGCTTTGCATGTAAAGCCCCTCTAGTTTTGCCAATAGTTGTCTGACTGATTTCATTCTCAGATTTTACCATACCAGGAAGAATTCCCTGATCTGTCAAGGCTGACCAAAGCATTCCTTACATGTATTCCATTATCATTCTTTGTATCAATTCATTATATTTTATTGTAATAACCATCAATGAACCCAAAAGACTAATTCTTACTAGTCTTTTAATCTCTAGCACCCCAAAAAGGGGCTTGGCTTAAGTGAGTGAATGAATACATTCATTAATTGTCTCTTGAGCTCTACTTCAAGTCTCTTGAGAACATGGCTGTATTTCTTGAATATTATACACAGCTCTTGATATAATTTGAACAGTAGCTTAAATGGTAGCCAATAAGGCAATCATGGTCCAGAGAGGCCTAATTCAGGAGTTTTCAAAAGCCAGTACATCATATGGATGAGTCACAGGAATAACTGCTTAACAGTTTTGTTGAGTTATAAGTGGCATACAATAAACTGCATGGGTTTAAAGTACACAGGTTAATAGACTACATATGAATACAATTATGAAACCAACACCATAAACAAGGTAATGTACCTATCAGTCTTCCTTTCTGGATCTTTCCGTTTGGGGATTATTTCAAATACAGCTATTATGAACATTTGGTACAAGCCTTATATGGACATATGTTTTCATTTAACTTAGGTAAATGTCTATGAGTGGAATAGTTGTATCATATGTTCATTGCATGCTTTACTTTATAACTAACAAACTGTTTTCCAAAGTAGTTGTCCCAATTTATATTCCCACAACAGCATAAGAGAGATTCAGTTTCTCTACCGTCTCAACAATTTTAAAAAAACCTAGTAGGTGTGTAGCAATATCTCACTGTAATTTTAATTTTAATTTCCCCAATACCTTTTAGTGTTGAATATCTTTCCATGCGTTAATTTTTCACCTGTATATTTTCACTGATGAATTGTGGTTCAAATATTTTACTCCTATTTGATTGCTTACTTTCTTATAGAGTCTTGAGAGTTTCTTACAAATTTTGGTTACAAATCCTTTATCAGGTAGGTAATTTTAAAATATTTTCTCTCAGTCCGTGACTTCTCTCTCTCTTTTATTTTTTATTTTTTTGAGTTGGAGTCTCACTTTGTCACTCATGCTGAAGTACAGTGGCACACTCATGGCCACTTCAGCCTCGACCTGCTAGGCTCAGGTGATCCTTCCACCTCAGCCTTCCAACTACAGGCATGCACCACCAGGCCTAGTTAATTTTTGATTTATTGTAGAGACGAGGTCTCACTATGTTGCCCAGGTTGGTCTCGAACCCATAGGCTCAGGCAATTCTCTTGCCTCAGCCTCCCAAAGTGCTGGATTACAAATATGAGCCACTGACTTGTCTCATTTTTATTTCTTTTTAACTTTCTATTATGACAAATTTGGAACTTACATAAAGAACAATATTGATATAATAACCCTTCATATATCTATCATTAGTTTTGACAATTAAAAACACATGGCATTGTTCAAACTGCAGGCTCCATAATCATCTTAGTAGTTTGTGGCCAGCTGCCTTTGTTAAAATAAGATAAATTAGAAAACATCAGAGCACTTTGCATGAAGGAATATTAATTCATTAAACATTTCTTTCACTTACATAGACAAATGGGTGAACTTCATTTCAATGAAGAAAAATGTACTTCTCACTATAAATTTCATTATAAAGTTTAAAAGAGATTGCAAATTCTCTGCTTTAGCTACTATTAAGGACTAGAAAGAGTAAAAGAAACTGTCAGAGGTGAGTTTTACTTAAAGAAAGCTTAACATTGAGTTACAAAAATGGAATTTTTGACAAAGTATTAGAAATGCAGAATAATACCTTGAATTTTTTAAAACAAACAAACAAAAAATGATTTTTTTTTCCTGAGTCAGAGTGTCACTTTGTCTCCCAGGCCATAGTGCAATTGCGCAATCACAGCTATGAGCAGCCTCGACCAGCTGGGCTCAAGTGAGTCTTCTGCCTCAGCATCCTAAGTAGCTGGGATTACCAATACACACCACCACGACCTGGCTAATATTTTGATTTATTGTAGAGACGAGGTCTCATCATGTTGCCCAGGCTGGTCTTGAACTCCTGGACTCAGGCTCAGGCGATCCTCTCATCTTGGCTTCCCAAAAGTGTTGGGATTACAGGTGAAAGTCACTGCACCTGGCCTAAAAAAACTATTTAGAAACCTTAACTTTCTTGTGTGCATATATACATATTAGGTCCCACCTCATAGGACATAAAGCAGCACCCCATAATTGTATACAAATTTACACTACGTGGAAAAAATAAATATTATGAAAAGTCTAGTATCAGGTCTTGCTACCAAATATGAAAATAAAATACTTTTGTTTTTTTAAATCTTTGTGCACTCCGAGTTATGAATAAGGAATTGTGACCTGAGATATGTTGGGACGGGGATGACGGAAGATGAATTCAGCTGGGCAAGGACTTTGCTATGTTTCATCTTGATGAACAGTTAAGAGAGATAAGAATGATAGGAACAGTGGCTATTGATTGTTACTCAGTATGTTTACATACCTAAAGAATTCACATGAACTGCTGGGCACAGTGACTCAAGCCTGTAATCATAGCATTTTGGGAGACCTGGGCAGAAAGATTGCTTGAGCCCAGGAGTTCAAGACCAGCCTGGGCAACATAGAGAAACCCCTCCAAAAAAAATCACAAAGTTAGCTGGTCATAGTGGCATGTACAGGAAGCTGATGCAGGAGGATCACTTGAACCCAGGAGTTTGAGACTGTGGTGAGCCAGGATCATGCCACTGCATTCCACCCTGGGCAACAGAGTGGGGCCCTGACTCAAAAAGAAAAACAAAAAAGAATTCACAGGAACTTATTTTTAAAAGTCATTTGAAAGAAAGAAGATAATTTTCTCTATGCCTCTAATCCAGAATGTGAGACAAAGATCAAAGAGGTGGGAGCACTATTAGGGACCTACCCTGTTCTAAACATTTTACATTTAATATTCCTAACCTCTCTATGAGGTGAGTACTGTTATTTCCATTTTAAAGATGTTGAAACTGAGGCAGCAAAGAAATTAGACTAGAAAACAAAGCCTGAAAAAAATAATTGCTGACCATGCAGAGTAGAAGGGAAAGAGCTTGGGATTTGAAAGCCAAGTGGAAAACTGAAAATGTGGCTTATCTCTTAGCAGTATCTTTTACATAGCAAAAGTTCTTAACTGTGTTTATCAATTTTTTTTCTTTTTTGTACTATATTTAAGAAAGCCCTCAACGCAATGCCCATTAAATTGCCAACATCATTCTTCTCAGATCTGGAAATGACAATACAGAAATTCACATGGAAATGTAAATAACCAAGAATAGCCAAAACAATCCTTAGCAAAAGAAACAAAGTGGGAAGTATCACACTTCCAGACTTTAAACATTACTATAAGGCTGCAATAATCAAAACAGCCGGGTATTGGTACAAGAACTGGCATATGGATCAATGGAATAAATAGAGATTCTGGAAGCAAAACCTCGAGTCCTCAACCAACTAATCTTCAACAAAGCTTCCACCAACAACCACTGGGGTGTGGAAAACTGGCTGATCACATGCAGAGGATAAAAATAGGACCCCTACCTATCACTATACACAAACGCCAATTCTAAATGGATCAAAGACCTGAATGTAAAACCTCAAACTGCAAGAATCTTGGAAAATGCAGGAGACACTCTTATAGAAATGGGAGTAGACAACCAATTCCCGATCAAAACCCCAGGTATCCATGCCATAAGAGATAAGATAGACAAGTGGGACCTCATTGAACTGAAAAGCTTCTGCAAAACAAAAGGAACCATCAAGAGAGCAGGGAGATAGCCCACAGAATGGGAAAAAATATTTGCCAACTACATATCTGACAAAGGCCTAACATCAAGGATCTATAAGGAACTCAAATGTGCCAAAAGGAAAAAAAACAAACAGCTCCATTAAAAAGTGGGCAAAAGACATGAATAGACATGTCTCAAAAGTAGATATATGGGCAGTCAACAGATAACATGAAAAAATGCTCAGCCTCATGATTCACTAGAGAAATGCAAATCAAAACCACATTAAGATACCACCTAACCCCAGTAAGAAAGGTCACATTAATAAAACAAACAACAGAGATGTTGGCGAGGATGTGGAGAGAAGGGAATGCTCCTACACTGCTGGTGGGAACTGCTAGTTCAACCTCTATGGAAAATAGTGTGGCAATTTCTAAAAGAACTAAACAATGACCTTCCATATGACCCAGCAAACTGCCTACTGGGGAATATACCCAGAGGAACTCAAAACATTCTACAAAAAAGATACCAGCACACTCATGTTTATTGCAGCACTATTCACAATAGCAAAAACATGAAACCAGTCATGCTGCTCATTGAAACTGGACTGGATTTTTAAAAAGCGGTACATGCTGGGCTCGGTGGCTCAGCCTGTAATCCCGTGCCTTTGGGAGGCTGAGGTGAGTGGATTGCCTGAGCCCACGGGTTCGAGACCCACCTGGGCAGCGAGACCTCATCTCTACAATAAATTTAAAAAAATCAGCTGGGCGTGGTAGCGCACACCTGTAGTTCCAGCTACTTGGAAGGCTGAGGCGGAAGGATCGCCGGAGCCCACAGGTCGAGGCTGCAGTGGCCGGGAGCGGTCACTACACTCCAGTCTGGGTGACAGAGTGAGACTCTAACTCAAAAAAAAAAAAAAAAAAGTGGTACATATAGACAATGGAATATTATACAGCCATAAAGAAGGACAAACATATGGACTTCACAGCAACTTGGATGAATTTAGTCTATTATACTCAGTGATCTATCAGAGAAACAAAGAACTGAGTACCACTGTTCTCACTCATAAGCAGACGAGCTTGAACATTTACCTTAATACTATAAGAAAGAAATTGGTAATAGCGAGATACTGCCAGGTGTGGTAGGGGGAGGCAACACAACATCAATAAGGGTACCTGATCTCAAACCAGGCAAAGTGGGGACCAAAGGGAGGCAAATACTTTACTTGTATGAGGTCCATTTGTATACCTAATCTTGAATCATACTTCAAATCTTTAAAATAAAATATAAACCAAAAAAAGAAAGGCCTTTTCAATTCATAATTATGAAGATTTATTCCTGTATTTTCTTCTAGAAGTCTTATAGTCTTAGGTTTTATTTTTAAGTTTATTATCAATTTTATGTTAATTTTTGTATTGGATGTATGATATGGACTGACGTTCATATTTTTTCATATGAATATTCAATTTTTCCATCACACTGTTGAAAAGACTATCCTTTCTTTATAGGAGTACCTTTGCACCCTTGTCAAAAATTGGCTGAAGATAAATGTGTAGGTCTATTTCATTGCATTGATCTGTCTATTTTGATACCATTGTCGTATTGTCTTGATTTCTGTAGTTTTGTAATAGACCATGAAATTAAGTTTTGAGTCCTCCAACTTTGTGATCCTTTTTCAAAGTTGTTTTGTCTATACTAGACCAGTTGCATTTTCTTATGCACTTGAAAACAATTTGTTAATTCCTACAAAAGCCTGCTGGGAATTTGATTGGATAGTGTTGAATCTATAGATCAATTTGGGAAACATTTACATCTTTGTAATATTAATTTATTTAGGGCTTTAAAATTTCTCATAATTTTTATAGATTTCAGTGCCATAATTTGCATATATTTTATTGGACTTGCCCATAAGTATCCTATATTTTTGTTGTTGTAAATCATATTTTTTAAAAGAAAAATCATATTTTTAAATTAATTTACTTTTTGTTGCCATTATATTGAAATAGTTTATTTTTGTATATTAATCTTATATCCTGCAACCTTGCAAAACTCATGTGCTATTCATTGTAGTTTTGTCTATAGATTCCATGAGATTTTCTACATATGTGATCATGTTGTCTGCAAATAAAAGCAGTTTTATCTTTTTCTTTCTATCTATCTACTTTTAATTTATTTGCCTTAATGTGCCACCTAGACTCTCCACTACAATATTAAATAGGGTTTGTGAGAGCAGACATCCTTGATTTGTTTGTAGTATTAGCAGAAAGGTGTTTTGTCTTTCACCACTAACTATGATTTTAGCAATAGATTTTTCATAGGTGACCATTATCAGGTGTCAAAAATTCCCTTCCTTTCCTAGTTTATTGAGAGCATTTTTTTTCTAAATCAGAAAAAAAGTTAGATTTCATCAAATGCTTTTTCTGCATCTATTGAAAGAACCATATTTTTTATTTTACTTTTTTCTAAATACTATTTATTTCCCTCCTTGCCTTTTTGACCCATAAATTATTTAGAATTCTGTTACTTAATTTTCACATATTTAGAAATCTGCCTGATAGCTTTTTGTTATTTAATAATTATTTTATTTTATTAATGTTAAATAACATAATTTGTATGATTCAAATCCTTTTGTATTAATTGTGACTTATCTTATTGACCAAGACTTAGTTTGTGTTTATAAATATCTCATATACACATGGAAGAAATAGAGGACTAAGGTTCTGTTGCTGTTAGGTAGAGTGTTTTATAAATATCCATCTTACCAAGTTGACTTATAGTGTTGGTAAAGTCTTCAGTATCTGTACTAATTTTTCAGCTTCTTGTTCAAATAATTATTTAGAAAAAAGTGTTGAAATCTTTGTCTATAATGGTAGATTTGTCTCCTTTCAGTTCTATTACCTTTGTTTCATGTATTTTGTTAGCAGGTGAAAATATTTTTAGAATGTTTATGTTCTTCTCATGAATTGACCCTCCTTATCTCTTGTTTTATGTTTCATTCTGAAATCTGTTTTGTCTGATATTAATATAGGATTTACAGTTTTCTTTTGATTAGTGTTAGTATGGTAAATGTCTTTTCTTTCTTTCTTTTTTTTACTTAAATTTTTTTGTCTTTATAGCCAGAGTAGATCATATAATAAAGTTAGGTCTTGATTTTTATCTAAACTTACAAACATTTAAAACTTGAGATAGTTAAACTATTTCATTTAATGTCATTATTGATATGATTGGTTTAAATCTACTGTCTCTAATTGTTTTCTACTTCTCTCTCCACTTTTGATTTTCTTTTTATTTACTGTCTTATTTTTATTGTGTATTTTTTATTATGGTAAAATATATATAACAAGATTTTAACTATTTTTATGTATATAGTTCAGTGACAATGAGTTATAGTCAAATTGTTTGCAGTCATCACAACCATTGATCTCCAGACCTCTCTTGACTGTCTATTTATATGATTAATTTTTTCTCATTTATTATCTTGTCAGCTATAAGTAATTGTTGAATTATTTTAGTGGTTGTTTTAGGGTTAGCAGTAGACATAATTTGATTTCTCATAGTGTACATTCCAATGATAACACATCATGTAAAGTATAAACATCTAAAACTATATACTTCCATTTTTTCATTTTTAAACTTTGAGTTATTATTGTCATACAATTTTTAAGTGTTTTATAAACAACCTCACAGTATATTATTATATTTTTTCCTCTAAATATTTGACTATTTTTTTAAAGAGATTTAAATTAAAAAAACCCTTTTTATTTACCCATGTGATTATCATTTTCAGTGTTTTTTTTCATTTCTTTGTGTAGCTCCAGATTTACCTATTGTGCCATTTTCATTCTGCCTGATGCAGACTTGCTGGTTATTTATTCTTTCAGCTTTTATATGCATAAAAAGTCTCTACCTTCATTTTTGAAATATATTTTTTGGGAAAAATATAGCAAAGTTATAGTTTGATAGGCTTTTTTGCTCTTAATATTTAAAAAAGTTTTACTCTGCTCTAATTTTGTTTGCATGATACTGAAAAAAATCTGCCTTCATTCTTATCTTTGTTTCCTTATTTGTGTATCTTTTTTCTCTGGCTGCTATAAGTTTGCCATTTTATCACTGGTTTTAAGTAATTTAATGAAGATTTTCCTTAGTGTATTTTTCTTGGGGTTAGTTGGGGTTAGTTGAAAATTTTAGATTTGTAGGTTTACCGTGTCATGAAATTTGGTAATATTTTGCCCATTATTCTACAAATATCTCATACTGTCATTTCCTTCATAGACTCCGATTATACATATATTTGGCTCCTGAAAATTATTCTAAGTTTACTGATGTTTGTTCAGTTTTATTCAGTATTTTTTCTCTATATATCTCAATTGGAGAAAGTATAATTTCTATGTCTTCGAATTCAGTAACCTTTTCTTTTGCAATGTCTGATCTCTTATTATTTTCATGTAATGTGTCTTTTTTTTCTCAGACATTGTGATTTTTGTTTCTAATAGTTCTGTTTGGATAAAAAAAAAATCTTTCCTGTAACTAATTAACATGTTTAATTTTTTCTCCTAGCTTCTTGAATATATGGAATTAATTACAGCATGTGTTTTAGTATTCTTGTCTTCTAATTCTATTATCTGTGTCATTTCCAGGTCAGTTTCAATTGACTGATTTTCTGTTCATTATTAGTAGTAGTTTTTTTGCTTCTTTGCATGTCTGTAAATTTTTTTTGGATGTCAGATATATATTTTAAAAAATTTTTGTTGGGTTCTGTATATTTTCAGATTTCTGTAAATATTCTAGGGAATTGTGTCTAGAGCTAAGTGACTTGGAAATAGTTTGATACTTTTGGGGTTATTTCAGAGAGACTTCAGGATTCTCCTAGGTTTTCCTGCCTATACCATTTCCTGAAAGTTTCTCTAAGCAGTAGGCCAGGGTAGTCATAGGGTTCATCTCCTTTGCTTTCTTTCTTAGTTATGTTAAATTAAATTGAATTTTTCTTAAAAGTGCCTCCATACTTTAAATTCCTAAAACCTAACTCAGTATGTAAACAAACTTAGGTCAAATTTAGGAGTACATTCTTTTTTTTTTTTTTTTTGAGTTGGAGTCTCACTTTGTCACCCAGACTGGAGGGCAGTGGCCGCCCCCAGCCACCACAGCCTGGCCTGCTGGGCTCCGGCAATCCTTCTACCTCAGCCTTCCGAGTAACCAGAATTACAGGTATGTGCTACCATGCCCGGCTGATTTTTTTATTTATTGTAGAGATGAGGTCTCGCTACCCAGGTGGGTCTCGAACCTGCGGGCTCTGGCAATCCACACACCTCAGCCTCCCAAAGGCGCGGGATTACAGGGTGAGCCACAGAGCCTGGCTAGGAGTACATTCTTACAACAAGTAGCTGAGTCTCAGCCAATCACAGCAGCCAAGCTTCAGCCAATCACAGGCTTCCAACTGACCAGATCATGTCCAAATAAGGCAAATGCTGTATTGTTACCAACCAAACTGTTTCTGTAAGTCCATTTTCTGTCTATAAATATTACCTGCTCCAGTTGCTGGGTGAAGTTCACTGAACCTCTCTGGTTCAGGATGTTGTCTGTTTCATTCTTTGCTCAAATAACCTTTGCTAAATTTAATATATCTAAAGTTTTTCTTTTAACAGTTAACACAATCTTTCATTGTCTGACATCCAGTTTTTTGAATGATGCTGTTTTATAATTTTTTTCCACTTTTTACTTGTTTCTTTCAAGATAAAAACTTATTTCCTGTTACTTCAACTTTTCCAGAAGTTTGGGATAAATTTTGTTTTAAAAGTTTTCTAAATGATTCTTATTTGTTGTCAATTATGGGGACAATGTGCCTACAAAATCAAATAGAATGAATTGATAGATGAATATTGATTAGCTATGAGAAGAAAAAAAAAACTTCACCAGAGTTACTTATTTTTAAAGTTAAATGGCTGGTATCTCAGAATTATTTGGGAAAGGGAGGCAAAAAGATATTCTTGAATATTGGTAAATTCAGTATCAATATCATTTCTTTTTTTTTTTTGCTGTAAGTATATTTATTGAAGGGCATGGTATTTTCATCATTAATATAAATATTAGTCAATCAGATATTTTAAATAAATATTTCAAGGACCATTATCTTTAGCACAAGAAATGAACAAAGATCTCATGTCATGTGAATAAAAAAGTGCCTTGAATACCAATATCTGTGTTTATATAAATGCATCTTCCAAGAAAATCCCCATGCATTTTTTTCCTCCTGTACCTATAGATCTGTTTTCTTTTTAAAAAAATTTTTTTTTAATTTTTATTTATTTATTTATAATCAATATTTTTTATTATGATATTGTGGGGTACAGTTAGGGGTTAGGTATACAAATATGCTTTGTTGAGGCACCCTTGTTAATAAGAGGTGCCCCCCCATCCCCAGACAGATATTTACTACCGTTAATCCCATCTCCCTGCCCACCCATAGTTTCCCACTACTGTCAGTCATTTTCTTATAGTATTACATTGGATGTTCAAGGTCCACTATATGAGTGAGAACATGTGATACTCAGACCTTTGTTTCTGTGAGAGTATTATAGACTCTAGTTCCATCCAGGTTGCTGTGAAATTCATGATTTTGTTCTTTTTTATGGTTGTGTAGTATTCCATCATGTACCTGTACCACATTTTTAAAATACAGTCCTCTTTTGATGGACAGCATGGTTGGTTCCAGGTTCTTGCTATTGTGAACAATGCTGCGATAAACATTCGTGTGCAGGTATCTTTTTGATAGAGTGATTTGACTTCTTCAGGGTATATTCCCAGTAGGGGGATTGCAGGGTCATATGGGAGGTCGATATTTACAGCTTTTAGGAATTGCCACACTGCTTTCCACAGAGGTTGTACTAGTTGTCCTGATGATCTGTCTAGGGTTGTGAGTGGGGTATTAAAGTCCCCAGTTATGATGGTGTTAGAGTCGATATCTTTCTTTAGTTTTCCTAGAAGCTGCTTTATGAAAGTTGGCGCTCCTATGTTGGGTGCATATATTTTTAG